>NC_136265.1:9914946-10072446 GCF_964187855.1 Myxine glutinosa
GGGAAAGATTTTCTCTCTAAGGGAAAGATTTTCTCTCTGTGGGAAAGATTTTCTCTCTATGGGAAAGATTTTCTCTCTAAGGGAAAGATTTTCTCTCTATGGGAAAGATTTTCTCTCTGTGGGAAAGATTTTCTCTCTGTGGGAAAGATTTTCTCTCTATTGGAAAGATTTTCTCTCTATGGGAAAGATTTTCTCTCTATGGGAAAGATTGTCTCTCTAAGGGAAAGATTTTCTCTCTAAGGGAAAGATTTTCTCTCTGTGGGAAAGATTGTCTCTCTATGGGAAAGATTTTCTCTCTATGGGAAAGATTTTCTCTCTAAGGGAAAGATTTTCTCTCTAAGGGAAAGATTTTCTCTCTGTGGGAAAGATTGTCTCTCTATGGGAAAGATTTTCTCTCTATGGGAAAGATTGTCTCTCTAAGGGAAAGATTTTCTCTCTATGGGAAAGATTGTCTCTCTATGGGAAAGATTTTCTCTCTATCGGAAAGATTTTCTCTCTAAGGGAAAGATTTTCTCTCTAAGGGAAAGATTTTCTCTGTATGGGAAAGATTGTCTCTCTATGGGAAAGATTTTCTCTCTATCGGAAAGATTTTCTCTCTAAGGGAAAGATTTTCTCTCTAAGGGAAAGATTGTCTCTCTATGGGAAAGTTTTCTCTCTATCGGAAAGATTTTCTCTCTAAGGGAAAGATTTTCTCTCTAAGGGAAAGATTTTCTCTCTAAGGGAAAGATTTTCTCTCTATGGGAAAGATTTTCTCTCTATGGGAAAGATTTTCTCTCTAAGGGAAAGATTTTCTCTCTAAGGGAAAGATTGTCTCTCTAAGGGAAAGATTTTCTCTCTGTGGGAAAGATTTTCTCTCTAAGGGAAAGATTTTCTCTCTAAGGGAAAGATTGTCTCTCTATGGGAAAGATTGTCTCTCTATTGGAAAGATTGTCTCTCTATGGGAAAGATTTTCTCTCTATTGGAAAGATTTTCTCTCTAAGGGAAAGATTTTCTCTCTATTGGAAAGATTTTCTCTCTAAGGGAAAGATTTTCTCTCTATGGGAAAGATTTTCTCTCTGTGGGAAAGATTTTCTCTCTATGGGAAAGATTTTCTCTCTAAGGGAAAGATTTTCTCTCTATGGGAAAGATTTTCTCTCTAAGGGAAAGATTTTCTCTCTATGGGAAAGATTGTCTCTCTATGGGAAAGATTTTCTCTCTATCGGAAAGATTTTCTCTCTAAGGGAAAGATTTTCTCTCTAAGGGAAAGATTTTCTCTCTAAGGGAAAGATTTTCTCTCTATGGGAAAGATTTTCTCTCTAAGGGAAAGATTTTCTCTCTATCGGAAAGATTTTCTCTCTAAGGGAAAGATTTTCTCTCTAAGGGAAAGATTTTCTCTCTATGGGAAAGATTTTCTCTCTAAGGGAAAGATTTTCTCTCTATGGGAAAGATTTTCTCTCTATGGGAAAGATTTTCTCTCTAAGGGAAAGATTTTCTCTCTATGGGAAAGATTTTCTCTCTAAGGGAAAGATTTTCTCTCTAAGGGAAAGATTTTCTCTCTATCGGAAAGATTTTCTCTCTAAGGGAAAGATTTTCTCTCGATGGGAAAGATTTTCTCTCTAAGGGAAAGATTTTCTCTCTAAGGGAAAGATTTTCTCTCTAAGGGAAAGATTTTCTCTCTATGGGAAAGATTTTCTCTCTAAGGGAAAGATTTTCTCTCTATGGGAAAGATTGTCTCTCTATGGGAAAGATTTTCTCTCTGTGGGAAAGATTTTCTCTCTGTGGGAAAGATTTTCTCTCTATGGGAAAGATTGTCTCTCTATGGGAAAGATTTTCTCTCTATCGGAAAGATTTTCTCTCTTTCGGAAAGATTGTCTCTCTATTGGAAAGATTGTCTCTCTATGGGAAAGATTTTCTCTCTATGGGAAAGATTTTCTCTCTATGGGAAAGATTGTCTCTCTATGGGAAAGATTTTCTCTCTATGGGAAAGATTTTCTCTCTATGGGAAAGATTTTCTCTCTATGGGAAAGATTTTCTCTCTGTGGGAAAGATTTTCTCTCTATGGGAAAGATTTTCTCTCTAAGGGAAATATTTTCTCTCTGTGGGAAAGTTTTCTCTCTAAGGGAAAGATTTTCTCTCTAAGGGAAAGATTTTCTCTCTAAGGGAAAGATTTTCTCTCTAAGGGAAAGATTTTCTCTCTATGGGAAAGATTTTCTCTCTAAGGGAAAGATTTTCTCTCTAAGGGAAAGATTTTCTCTCTAAGGGAAAGATTGTCTCTCTATGGGAAAGATTGTCTCTCTATTGGAAAGATTGTCTCTCTATGGGAAAGATTGTCTCTCTATTGGAAAGATTTTCTCTCTATGGGAAAGATTTTCTCTCTATTGGAAAGATTTTCTCTCTAAGGGAAAGATTTTCTCTCTATGGGAAAGATTTTCTCTCTGTGGGAAAGATTTTCTCTCTATGGGAAAGATTTTCTCTCTAAGGGAAAGATTTTCTCTCTATGGGAAAGATTTTCTCTCTAAGGGAAAGATTTTCTCTCTATGGGAAAGATTGTCTCTCTATGGGAAAGATTTTCTCTCTATCGGAAAGATTTTCTCTCTAAGGGAAAGATTTTCTCTCTAAGGGAAAGATTTTCTCTCTAAGGGAAAGATTTTCTCTCTATGGGAAAGATTTTCTCTCTAAGGGAAAGATTTTCTCTCTATCGGAAAGATTTTCTCTCTAAGGGAAAGATTTTCTCTCTAAGGGAAAGATTGTCTCTCTATGGGAAAGATTTTCTCTCTAAGGGAAAGATTTTCTCTCTATGGGAAAGATTTTCTCTCTAAGGGAAAGATTTTCTCTCTAAGGGAAAGATTTTCTCTCTAAGGGAAAGATTTTCTCTCTAAGGGAAAGATTTTCTCTCTAAGGGAAAGATTTTCTCTCTAAGGGAAAGATTTTCTCTCTATGGGAAAGATTTTCTCTCTATGGGAAAGATTTTCTCTCTAAGGGAAAGATTTTCTCTCTATCGGAAAGATTTTCTCTCTATGGGAAAGATTTTCTCTCTAAGGGAAAGATTTTCTCTCTAAGGGAAAGATTTTCTCTCTGTGGGAAAGATTTTCTCTCTGTGGGAAAGATTTTCTCTCTATGGGAAAGATTTTCTCTCTAAGGGAAAGATTTTCTCTCTAAGGGAAAGATTTTCTCTCTAAGGGAAAGATTTTCTCTCTATGGGAAAGATTTTCTCTCTATGGGAAAGATTGTCTCTCTATGGGAAAGATTTTCTCTCTATGGGAAAGATTTTCTCTCTATGGGAAAGATTGTCTCTCTATGGGAAAGATTTTCTCTCTATGGGAAAGATTTTCTCTCTATGGGAAAGATTTTCTCTCTATGGGAAAGATTTTCTGTCTATGGGAAAGATTTTCTCTCTATGGGAAAGATTGTCTCTCTATGGGAAAGATTTTCTCTCTATCGGAAAGATTTTCTCTCTTTCGGAAAGATTGTCTCTCTATTGGAAAGATTTTCTCTCTATGGGAAAGATTTTCTCTCTATGGGAAAGATTTTCTCTCTATGGGAAAGATTTTCTCTCTATGGGAAAGATTTTCTCTCTGTGGGAAAGATTTTCTCTCTGTGGGAAAGATTTTCTCTCTAAGGGAAAGATTTTCTCTCTATGGGAAAGATTGTCTCTCTATGGGAAAGATTTTCTCTCTATCGGAAAGATTTTCTCTCTATTGGAAAGATTGTCTCTCTATGGGAAAGATTGTCTCTCTATGGGAAAGATTTTCTCTCTATGGGAAAGATTTTCTCTCTATGGGAAAGATTTCCTCTCTGTGGGAAAGATTTTCTCTTTGTAAGCAAGTTTATATCTACCTCAAGATTTATTAACTTTTCTCATGATGATTTTGGCTCGGCTGTCTGTGATGAAGGCTTTCTCTTCCACCCTGCCTTTAGGGCCTTTGTTTTTTTCCCCTGCTGTAGTAATGCTGCATGTCTGGCACAATGAAAGCTTATAATATCAGATTCCTGTAACATTATATCCAATTCTATTACGCAGATCCAGGGGGGTCTGGTGGGGTGCTTGAGCATTACACTCAACCTTCAGGCTCAAAGTTCCCGTGAATGCTAAGAACAAAGTGTGTTTTTCAAGCAAGTCCACGAGGAGAGGTTGAAGGATAAAGGTGGAGGCATTGAAAAGGAAAAAAGGGTTAGAGAAGAAGAGAATGAAACATTCAGAAGAAGCAACGCTATTCTTTTGTTCCAATGAAGGGTGAATGAGTGAAACATCAGCTTCTCCTTGTTTACTTTGGCAGTTATCATATTCCTATGAAAGTTTTCTTGATTCCATGCATTGTAATGGAATATTAATCCTTTTCCTTTTTTAACAAGTGATAGTATGGATATGGCTGTAGTAAAGATCTCTTGGTGAGGTTGCCTTTAATGGGACTTAGCACCCACTCCTTCGGATAATGCCGGATCTGCCCCTAGCCAACGATGATGCCAAACGTTTGTGGTTATAAACCAGCCTTAGCACGTCTCTCGACATGTCTCGTCTTAAGCACAGTCTACATGCTGAAAGTAAAATATCCAACGCCCTACTTATTCCCTAATCCTAATCTATCATCCACCTTCTAAGTCAAAAACAACACAAAGGTTACCGTACTATGGCAGATATACAAATACTCGCATGTAGCAAGATAGAAATTCATCACACTTTGATACATTCTATATGATCTACCCTGTGGTCTGTATCATGAAAATGTCACACAATTGTCTTCCATTTGAGCTCCTTTACAACAGAAATGTTTAAATCAAATCATGTGACACTCGTCCAAACTATAAGAGAGCCCAGCGTCTGTCTAGGTGTCGGGATCTTTTTCTCAGGGATGACTGAACGGATCTTCGTCAATGTCTGAGCCTTTGAAGCGATGTGAAAGGTAGTATTAAATTATCCCAGATTACTGTGTGTACAACAACAACAACAGTCATTTTAAGGACATTTTCCCTGTTAGAGCGGGGGTTAGCCTTGCAGGCCCCATGACAATCTTCTCCATTTTACCCTATTTTCTGCATCTCCCCTTTGTTACGTGCTCCTCCCCAAACCCCGGTCACGGTGTACCTCCGAGCCCCGAGAGGAGTCACGGCAGAAAGATGTGTTATTCTGTATGTCAAAGATCAATGGTGAAACCACACCAATTGTTACCAACAAACAAGTATTGTATTAAGATCACACAAGAATAACAGTACAACAACAATAGTAATCAATTGTACAACCAATATATATTTCCTATGATGGTACCATCAGGTTCGTACGATATAACTCACTGTGCTCCAAGTGAGTGAAAAGAAGAACATTCCCAATGTCTCTTTCCCGGCTTCAAGCCAAAGTTGATTCCGGCTTCAAGCCAAAGTCGATCCACTCCAGTGATCGTCCGTACGATGTCGTATCGAGACCAGAATCCCATTGGGTTGGCAGTTACACTGCCAAAGATTGGCGCAGGTGTCCTCGAGAAGCGACGGGGAAATCACACCTTCAGGTATGGACGTTTGACGGCTCTCAATCGGCGAACCGCAGATTTCCCACTCAAAAGCCACGTTACACACAAACGCCAAATTAACGTCTGGATGCGGTGAGAATGGTTGAAGCGAAGTGAAAAACCTTGAGCGAAGCGCAAATCCTGCGCAAGGTAAAAAATGGCCGACGGCCCGTTCTCGTGGCGTGACAGCACTCCGATGATTCTCGTCGGAATCAACCGCAAAACCTGTCACGCAGGTTTATCTGTCACAGCGATAACAACTCTGTCGCCGGAATCCCTTTCCCAGGAAACCCAACGTTCACACGTGACCCTCGTTCGCCAACGTTCGCTCAGGACCTTGAAGCAGCTCGGCTTCTTGTCCGACTCACTTGCTCCACCTCTTCCTCCTCCTCTTCCTCTTCCTCTTCGTCATCGTCCGGTTCCGTCCGGCTCCGTCGTCATCCGATTTTTTTCTTTGATTTTTTAAAAATTGCTGGACAAGTGTCTGAGTCTTTGAAGCGATGTGAAAGGTAGTATTAAATTATCCCAGATTACTGTGTGTACAACAACAACGTCATTTAAAGGCCATTTTCCCTGTTAGAGTGGGGGTTAGCCTTACAGGCCCCATGACAATCTTCTCCATTTACCCTATTTTCTGCATCTCCCCTTGTTAACCCCCTTACCTGCATTTCTTCTTCCACCATCTTTAGCCAAGTCTTTCTCGGTCTTCCCCATCCTCTACTTCCTTCTACATTCATTTCCATCACTCTTCTCAATCAGTCACTTTCACCCTTCCTCAACACATGACCAAACCATCTCAACCTGTTTCTCTTCACAGCATCCATCACAAGCTCTATTCCCATCATGTTTCACAATTCATCATTTGTCTTCCTCTTTCTCAATGATACTCCACACATCCACCGAACCATTCGCATTTCCACCCTTTCCAGCCTTCGTTGCTGCCCTACATTCATTACCCATGTCTCGCTTCCATAAATCATAACACTTCTCACACATGCAGCATACACCTTTCCCTTCAGCTTCAACGACACTCCCCCCCTCGTCAGCACGCCACTCAGTTCCCGAAACTTCTTCCATGCACATCTCACTCCAGCAACCGTTGCCGAATCTGATCCACCTTCTCCATTCAGCATGTCTCCGAGATAGCAAAATGTTTTCACACCTTCCAGCTTCACGCCGTCTCCAAGTTCCAACTCAACATTTCCTCCATCTGCAGCTCCCTCTGTGCACACCTTACACTTGAATGTAGCTGCCACTCTGGTTAATGACCCTCTCAAAGCACTACATTTTTGATGAACCCACTCAGCGCACATTGTACATTGAATGGAGTTCACTCCGACACCTTTCCTGCACACAGCACACGGCCACTTCCCAGTTATTTTCACCTCACCTTCAGACCTTTTGTCTCCATACATTCCTTCCACTTCCACTGTGTGTGATATAATATTAAATATAAATTTTCCTTAGTGGGTGCAGGGAGTGTTTTAGGCACCTACAAAAAAAATAGTAACTTGGTTAAGTGGTCGGCTTACTTGGTTAAGCTTCTGTGTCGTAAGGAATCCGATTATTGAAAGTGGAAATCATCCCAACTCCACCGAGTTGATGGCAAAACCTCTTGATGTATTTCTCACCCTCGAACTCCTTTAGCAAATCCTGCAACAAGATGCTGTGACCAGTACGGAGTTCATTATCAGCCACGCAAACTTGCCTGGTTAGTGGACGTGATCCTACTTGCCTCTGGGGTTCTTACCTAAGCCCCGGTGGCCTCCACGGATGGCAGAGCACCTGGTCACCAGGGTCCGCGTGGCGGTTCCGGGCAGTTCCATCCCAAGCTATGAAGGGCAAAGATTGTAAATCACAAGCACATTTCGTTTTGAGACAGAAACTGCCTTCCTGGTGTCGCATGTGCTCCATTCTGAAGGAACCCTTTGTTAATTTGATCTCCAACAATGCTCCGACTTTAAGGGATGCCGGTATACCTGAATTTTTACCTTGCGCGGGGCGAAGCACAAAGCAGAGTTCAGCAATAAGTTCACTCTGTCTGTCTGCAGACATCAGTCTTTGATCAAGGAACCACTTAATTTCAATTTCATGGCATATTTCAATTTTGAACATGGTAGACAACGAATCGGAAAACTAACCAGCTGTTCAGCGGGCCGCCTCTGAATCAACCGCGATGGACTTCGATTCAGTGGGGGTTTTTTTTTCATACAACCTTTATTTTATTTAAATTAAATTATATGCTTGAACTTTGTAGAGTGTAGAACACAAATCTCCTTGTTGACACTTTCAGGAACCTTTTGTTTAGCAGTACAAGGCCAGACTATTACGCCACCTTGACCAATCAAACGTTCCGCTCGCTCTCAACATGGTGGACTATCGAGATTCGGACAAAATGGCGGCTCGTCATAGGAAATGTGTTTGTGCAAAGTTGAAAAAACCCGTCTCATGTCGTTTTTCTCAAAACTGTGCGGGGTAAAGTGTTCGACGAACTCTAATTCGATTCACGGTTATTAAATGACGTCATAATTTATGTTGCAGAAATATTGCTCGTTTGTTCATTTCATCATCAACTGAAGTTATGAAGTCCTTTATTGTGATCTTAAATATTCATGTCCACCAAGGTATTAGCGAGAGGGTAAACTTACCTGGTGTTGTTGTTGTTTCAACCCCCTCCCCCCCCCCCCAAGCCTGAGGATGATGGAGAACGGAAACCTGCAAGGTGACCATGCCGGGTGCACGACATATCTGGAGAGGGGCGCGGGCGAGTCTAGGAACATTCATGGGTGTGGTTGTCATTTTATTTTTATACCTAATTTCCAAAACAACAACAAAACACCTGAACTGAACAGAAAGTGTGAATGTGTGCGTGTTGTCCTTTGGATGGATGTTAAGCCGGCCGTTAAGCTCGTGAATACACACCGGATCATCACATGTCATACCAGATCAATACACCTCACAACGGATCATCACACGTCACACCAGATCCTCACACGTCACACCGGATCCTCACACGTCACAACGGATCATCACATGTCACACCGGATCATCACACGTCATACTGGATCACTACATGTCACACCGGATCATTACACGTCACAACGGATCATCACACATCACCCCGGATCATCACACGTCACACCGGATCATCACATATCACACATCACACTGGATCATCACATGTCATACTGGAACACCAGATGTTATACTGGATCACTAGATGTCAAACTGGATCACTAGATATCAAACTGGATCACTAGATGTCATACCGGATCATCACACGTCACACCAAATCATCATACGTCAAACCGGATCATCACATGTCACACCGGATCATCACACGTCATAGCAGATCATCACATGTCATACCAGATCAATACACCTCACAATGGATCATCACACATCACACCGGATCCTCACACATCATAACGGATCATCACATGTCATAGCGGATCATCACATGTCACAACGGACCATCACATGTCATACCAGATCAATACGACTCACAACGGATCATCACACGTCATACTGGATCACGATATGTCACACCGGATCATGACACATCACAACGGATCATCACACATCACACATCACACCAGATCATCACATGTCATACTGGAACACTAGATGTCATTCTGGATCACTAGATGTCATACTGGAACACTAGATGTCATAACGGATCATCACATGTCATACTGGATCACTAGATGTCAAACTGCATCACTAGATGTCATAACGGATCATCACACGTCACACCAAATCATCATACATCACACTGGATCATCACAGTCACACCGGATCATCACACGTCATAGCAGATCATCACATGTCATACTGGATCACTAGATGTCATACCGGATCATCACATGTCAAACTGGATCACTATATGTCATACTGGATAACTAGATGTCATACCGGATCACTACACGTCACACCGGATCAGCGCACGCCATAGCGGATCATCACATGTCAAACTGGATCACTAGATGTCATAGCGGATCATCACATGTTACATCGGATCACTACACGTCACACCGGATCATCACATGTCATAGCGGATCATCACATGTTACATCGGATCACTACACATCACACCGGATCATCACATGTCATAACGGATCACTGCACGTCACACCGGATCATCACATGTCATAGCGGATCATCACATGTTACATCGGATCACTACACGTCACACCGGATCATCACACGTCATAGCGGATCATCACATGTCATACTGGATCACTAGATGTTACATCGGATCACCACAAGTCACACCGGATCATCACACGTCAGAGCGGATCATCACATGACACATGTCACACTGAATCATCACAAGTCACGCCAGATCACGACACGTCACTGATACTTCACCGTCCTGCTTATAATTACTGCACGACCAACAACTACCGCATGATATAACAACCTTCCGACCTTACACCTTGTATTCGTCACAGAGCACAACGAAGGGAATTTTCAATCACGAGTTTTGGTCGTTTATGCATCAGTAATGGATGCTAGTGAATACACGTTCGAGTTCTGCATCACACACACGTGACTACGAATGATATGTTTGAGAAAGAAAGAGCCGAATCGGTCACGTGGTTAATTGGATTTGGGAGATGACGTCACAATCAGTCCGAGTGTGATTGATGCTCGAACACATCTCAAAATGGACACCGATGAACAAATCACTGGAAACCTCGTAATGATGAGGAACACAAACACTCATTAATATTGTTGCGGATATGGGATTTGGCCTCCATCCATATCCGCTTGTAAATATTCCCCTATTTCCCCAATACTCCCCAACTATCCCCAATCCCCCATTCCCTAGTCCCATTGTCTGTAAACAACACTCTGTAGAACCGACCTTCCCCTTTTTCCCCCATTAAATGTCGTGTCCAGGTTCACCGCATCTCACGTAGACAACTATAGGACATCTTGCTAGTTATTCTTAGTCTATGTCAGTTAAGGACTCGTTTCCATTAATTCTGACTCTTCGTTGCACCAGAATGTGATTGTATGGCACCAGTAGTGAGTTTAGGACCTCCCAATACCTCCCCACAACCTCATCTCCGCATCCTCCCATCATCTCATGGAACTACAACAACAACAACAACTACAACCACAGCGGGGGCGGCGCGGCGGCGGTGCGGGGAGTGGGCGTCCTCACTCCGGCTCGGTTAGCCGCCATTGCCCATGTGCTCCAGGTTACCTCCAGGTTATGGGGTTACCACGAAGGGGCTGGCTGTCAGCTCCTCATCAAGGGCGGAGCCCGGTAACCCCCCCGCACCCAATAAGAAGCGGCGGGCCGATTCCATCTGGGGCGGAGCTAACGAGCCGAGGGCGTGTCACTCCCCGCTGGATATACGCAGCCACTTACCGGACGTGACGTCAGATGCGCCCCCAGCTTGAAGAGAGAAGTCGCCACCTCCGAGCGCTGAGAGACCTCCCTGCATCTTTTGGACCGCGCTTTATCCTGTCCCTGAGCCAAGGTGCACCTTGTGCTATCCATCGACTACCTGCCCTTCCTTGCCATCAATCCCTGTGTGAGTCAGTCTTGTCCTGTTTATCTGTGGTCTGTCGGGGCTACTATAAGACCGTGATTAAGTGCCCACCTTCCTATGCTGTACCTCTTGTCCTTGTAATCTCAACGTTCCGCATACAAATATTATAACCTCCTCCGGAGGTCTTGAGAACTGTACCCCTGGTGTCGTGTCATTTAACCCAGCCGTTGTGTCCTTTCCTCAATTGATTTAGCGTAGCGCGACTCGGCCAACGTTCGAGTATAATCGGGTAAACTGTGCAGACGCGGTCATACCAAACCGCTCGGTAAACTAACACCCAAAACCGCGTCTGTAACATTTGGTGTCGAGGAGTTGGATTCGGACCTGGGACTAAATTTGTTAGGCCCAAATTTTGGAACACCAATTGTACTATTAGAGTAACATTTGGTGTCGGGAAGTGGGATTCGATCCGGAGCGCGTTTCACGCACTCGAAATTATAACAGCGAAATTTAATTGTGTTTTACAAAAAAAATAAAAACCCGAATTTTGAAAGTCGCGCTATGGCAGACCAAGACGGCTGGGTTCCGGTAGAGGAGAGTGAGGCAGGGTCGATCCAGGACCAAAATGAGGGACATGAGGAGAGCGAAGCAGTGAGGGTAGCAGACGCACAAAATGGCGCCTCGCACATGGCCACGGCGACCACGCCCGCGACCGTGGTAGCGCCGCTGGTAGATTTGAACCTTTTTTTAATACAAATGAAGGCCCTTATGGCCCAAAATAGCGAAGAAATGGAAAGCAGAATGATGGGGGTAATGGGGAACCGGATGGTAGCTCAGGGTGAGCGATTGGAGGGCCAAATGGGGGTAATGAGGGACGAAGCGAGGGGTACCGGTGAGGGGTTAGACAATAATTTTAAGGGATTAGACAAGAAATTTGGGAAGTTAGACGACAAATTTGAGGGGTTAGACAACGGGATAAAAGAGGTGAAAAATGGGTTAATGGGGGTAGAAAACAGAATGGCCGCTCAAGAGAATCAAATGGAAGGGATGCAAAAGGGGTTAGAGGGGTTAGAAAACAGTATGGAAGGCAAATTGAGGGACATGAGGGACCAAGCGGAAAGGGAAGTTAAACAAATGGGGCAGCAGATAGAGGGGGTCAGAATGGGGGTAGAAACCAAACTGGATGCTCACAGGGAGGAAATGGAGCAGATGAGGGTGGCATCTGGGCAGGAGATGCAAGTGATGGGAGAAGAGATCAGAAGAGGAGTGAGTGAGGAGGTCGGAGGAGTGCGCGAGGAGGTGAGGCACTGTAAGGAGCGCATGGAGAAGGAGGTGAGAAAGGGGACTGTAAAATTGCAAGGTGGTATAGAGGAGTTGACGCTGGGAGTAGAACAACTGACAGTGGGACAAAAGGAGTTGGGGGAACAGGTAAAGAAGAACACAGCGGTAATAGAGGGGTTAAAATCGACGCAGAAGGAGATGAAAAAGGACGTCGGGGTAATTAAAAAAGAGTGTCAGACGGTACATGAGGACTTGACGAGGAAAATGAACAAGGTGGTAGAGGTGATGGAGGTTAAAGAGCGGGAGGTGCGGGAGCACATAGAAAAAAATAAAGTGGAGTTAGAGGAAGAACTTAAAGGGGCGCACGAGGAGATGAAGGAGGTGAAGCAGAAATTAGAAGAAGTGGAAGAAGGGGTGAGCGAAATTAAGAAGCGACGGAGAGAGGATAAGAAAAAGATAAAGGAGGAGGTAAAAGAATTGGTCCAAAGTCTGTGTTTGGATCGTGATGATGTGCTCATTAACCGGATGAGGGATTCGCAGGTGATGGAGGAGAAGCGAAGAGGAAGAGGACCCGGTGTAAGTGGTGACCAATATGGTCGTGCGTATGATGCGCCAGGGGATTTAATGAGCTTGGGGGTCGAGATGGACCCGTGTGTTCGTGAGAGGCCGTTGGTGAAGTGTGCGACAGGTCTGGTGTGCGAAAAAGGAGGTGTGCAAGAAAGTCCGACTCTGGGGTGTGTGAGGAAAAAGTGCGTGCCAAGGAGTGAGGGTGCTGGCGAGAGTGAGTCGGTCGTAGCGCGTGTGCGAGGGAGCACATGGAAGCGCGGTGTGGTGAGTGTTACAGAGGATGTAACGGGAGAGGGTGTGCGAGAAAGGTGTGTAACGGACAGGTGCATGAGGAAAGAGTGCGCTGTCGAGAGTAAGGGTGAGTGCGCTGTCAAGAGTGGAGGTGAGAGTAGTAAAAGTGACACGGAGCATGAGTTGGTTGTGACAGGTGAGAAAGGAAGCACACCTGGAATGGTAGAGCGTGAGTGGGAATGCACGCTGGAATTGGTAGTGAGGCACGTGGTAGGGTGTGCGAATGAGAGCACACCTGTGATTGTCACAGAGGAGGTGACCGAGGAGGGGGCGCGAAAAGGTGTGTTGGTGAGGTGTGCGACCAACGAATGTGTGCCAAAGTGTTCGGTGGTCAGGTGTGTGACCAAGGCTGTGAGTGGAATGAGGGTACCTGGGTGTGTAAGGAAAGGTACGAGGAGCATGGGAACGGCTGGATGTGTGAGCAAGGAACGGGCTGCGGGGTGTAAGCATGCAGGTGAAGCATCGACGTTAAACGGGTTAGCGGTTAGAGCGACTTTTAGCCGAATCGGGCCCTCGGTGCGTGCTGGGCCTCGCTTTGAACGGCCGCGTCCGTGCTCCACTAGGCGGAGCGGGCGGCTGGATAGGAAGGGTCGTCATGGCGACCACTTTTTGTTGAGGCATTCCGGCAGGTCGAGATCGAGCCATGGGATGGCTCCGTGCCGAGAAGGTGCGTGGGATCTCGGCCCGGGTAAACCTCCTTCCCTGCACCGAGTGCCGGACGCATCCAGCCGCTGGCACAGAACAACCCGCATTCATGGCTTGGCTTTACGAAGCCGGGCTTTGGACAGGAATTGGCGCACCGAGAGGCATTAGTGAGTAGACTGTGTGACGAGGATAGTGTTTTGGCCCCAAAATTAGAGAAAAACAAAATTTGATGATTGGCAAAGGATTGGCAGTAGTGATTGGCAGATGATGAGTAGTGATTGGCAAATTTTTGAATTGGTTGGAATTTGGACGAGCAAAATTTATAGTGAGAGACCCCCGATGTGGTGGGATGGCAAATCCACCATCCTTCCCATGTGGGGCAAATGCGCAATAGCTTATGGGGTGTATGGCAGTGAAAACTAGCCCGGGTGGGTTAGGATATATCGTGTGTAGGGCCCTAGAAGATGACATTAGGTGACGTTAAGGTTAGTTAGTGACTGATACCTGTAGGGGGGACGCAGGTAGATTAGTGTGGATGATAATGACGTGGGAGCGCAATAGTTTAAAGGGACGACTGGGAAGCGCAAGTTTCAGAGGGGAGTAGTTAGATGAGATGATGCTGTGTGAGAGCTGGACAGGTGTGTGGAGCAGTGTGGAGCAGTGTATGAGTAGTGAGTGTTGTGGATCAGCGCGAATGCGCTTGGGGAGAGAAGGGTGCAGGTGGCACCAGGTGTGAGAGCACATGTGTGCAAGTACAGGTGAGTGGAATATATGGAGCAGAGAATGAGCGGTGTGGAGAGAGTTGGAGTAAGTGGTACGGAGTGGTGTGCATGGTGCGAAGGTGTGGATGGGGGAAGAGTGGACCCCTTTCACGAGTACCCGGGGCGGGTAGTGTAAGTGTTAGGTAGAGGGTATAGGTAAATTGTGGTTGGATATTGGCATTTGTGGTGCGGTTGCAGAATGGTATTGTGGATGGGTGCATTAGTGTTGTGGAAATGGCTGGGCGTGTAGCCTGTTAGTGTGTGTAGTTGGTTGGGCACTCCACCACTGTGAGGATGTCGGCCAGGTGAGGCCGCAGGTGGGCTCTGGGAGCCGGTAGAGTTGTGGATGGGGCCCGAGGATCCGGAGGACGGACCCGGGTAGCCCAGTGCCAGAGAGGGCACCGAGTGGGGAGAGCGCCAGAGGGCCTTCCCCAGGTAGATAGGTTAGGGTAAGGAGCAGGTAAGCTCGGAGGCAACTGCAGTGGTGGAGGTGTGCAGGTGGGTAGACCGGCTGGGAGAGCTACACGTCGCGGCCCAGAAATTGTGCGAGGGCACCGGGAGATGAATCGGGGGAGTGAGACCCCAAATTGAAAAGCACCACAGTTTGGTCAATGGGAATTGGTTTTTAGAACCCATAGTGTAAGAGGGCCAATGGTTTGGCAGAGAAAGACCCCGGGTAATGTAAAGTTGTTAAAGTCATTTAGGAAATAGTTAGGATTGATGAACCTGTCGCACCATACGCAGCCACTTACCTGTGGTGATGATGACTCCACACCTGTGTTTTCTTTGTTCTGTGTGCAGGAAAGGAGAATTGCTGTTGGATTTGTGAGACGCATCACGACGTGGATGAGACATTGGGGTGATTCCATCTTTCCCTCCTTGGGAGGGACTGATGATGAATTGGTGATGGCAAATTTTGATGTTGAGTTGGAGATGGCAAATTGTGATGAGAGTTGGAAATGGCAAATTTGATTGGTTAGGAGGGAGAGAAGACGAATTTGGTTTATGGGAGGAACGGGGAAGACAGTAGGGACGTTGTTGATTTGTAAAGTAGATGTTTATGGGTAGTGTTGTGTTTTGTGGATACAGTAAGGGGTAAGGGAGGGGCAATGTAGGTTACCTGGTGGGGGGGGGGGCGTACGGTAGGAACGTACCTGTCTCACCTGGTTCCCATGTGCCCCCAGTGGGCATTACCTTACATTGCGTGCACTTTTGCGCCCTTACCACCTTACTCACTTGTCTTCTTCTTTTGTCTACCACCTCCGAGGATCTGGCTTTGGGGCAGAGAGAGAGGAGAGAGAGGTGCTGGCTCCGCAGTTGTGGGCCTGCACTTTCGCTGCTTGCTGCCGGGATCGATACACCATATGGACCGCAATGTTTGTGGCCGCCCACCATGGACCGCAGTCTTTTGCGGGCAAGCACCACCCGTTGATGGACCTATGGGTCAATGTGGCACCTATGCCATGCAGGTGAACCACTAATAGTTGGCCCCCTGACGGCCACAATAAAGAAATGGACGCGGTTGGCGCCTTTCTTTATTTTTGAAAGAAGCAAGAAGGCCAAGTGCACTACATGAAGGCAAGACCAGCGGCAGAACATCGGCCGGCTGCGACACCACCGGTGATTTATGAACGCTTTATTGGTGCACCAGATGGTGCTGACTGTGTTATGGGGTGGTGCTTTTGGTGCTTGAACGGGGTGCTCTGCACATTATTAAAGGCCGTAAGGCCACAGAGCACTCGTGGGTTGGTGTATCGATGCTGGCATGCGTGCTCTCTCTATGCATAACATCTGCATGTGTTCCTCCAAAAAGAGGTCCTGGATCGTAGTGTAAATATCAGCGTAGTCTTATGTAAATAATGCTCCCTACCGGCTGTATGTTTAGTTTGAGGATTCTTTCCGCGATTCGGTTATCCTGTGGGTGTGTTTCTGTTAGGAGAAGGGTGCAACGTCGCAGGGGGACATATTTACTCATTTGTGAACATCTGTAAAACTGTCGCACTCAGGGTAGAGTTAATAGTAGAGGGAACTACATCTGAGTGCCACACTAAAGTAAGTAAAAATTTATCGGGTCGGGACGCCCCGAGGTAGAGAAGGGTGCAATGTTGCGGATATGGGATTTGGCCTCCATCCATATCCGCTTGTAAATATTCCCCTATTTCCCCAATACTCCCCAACTATCCCCAATCCCCCATTCCCTAGTCCCATTGTCTGTAAACAACACTCTGTAGAACCGACCTTCCCCCTTTTCCCCCATTAAATGTCGTGCCCAGGTTCACCGCATCTCACGTAGACAACTATAGGACATCTTGCTAGTTATTCTTAG
Organism: Myxine glutinosa; assembly: GCF_964187855.1. Lineage (NCBI taxonomy): Eukaryota > Metazoa > Chordata > Myxini > Myxiniformes > Myxinidae > Myxine > Myxine glutinosa. The sequence goes on from NC_136265.1 coordinate 9,931,805, forward strand.
TCTATGTCAGTTAAGGACTCGTTTCCATTAATTCTGACTCTTCGTTGCACCAGAATGTGATTGTATGGCACCAGTAGTGAGTTTAGGACCTCCCAATACCTCCCCACAACCTCATCTCCGCATCCTCCCATCATCTCATGGAACTACAACAACAACAACAACTACAACCACAGCGGGGGCGGCGCGGCGGCGGTGCGGGGAGTGGGCGTCCTCACTCCGGCTCGGTTAGCCGCCATTGCCCATGTGCTCCAGGTTACCTCCAGGTTACGGGGTTACCACGAAGGGGCTGGCTGTCAGCTCCTCGTCAAGGGCGGAGCCCGGTAACCCCCTCGCACCCAATAAGAAGCGGCGGGCCGATTCCATCTGGGGCGGAGCTAACGAGCCGAGGGCGTGTCACTCCCCGCTGGATATACGCAGCCACTTACCGGACGTGACGTCAGATGCGCCCCCAGCTTGAAGAGAGAAGTCGCCACCTCCGAGCGCTGAGAGACCTCCCTGCATCTTTTGGACCGCGCTTTATCCTGTCCCTGAGCCAAGGTGCACCTTGTGCTATCCATCGACTACCTGCCCTTCCTTGCCATCAATCCCTGTGTGAGTCAGTCTTGTCCTGTTTATCTGTGGTCTGTCGGGGCTACTATAAGACCGTGATTAAGTGCCCACCTTCCTATGCTGTACCTCTTGTCCTTGTAATCTCAACGTTCCGCATACAAATATTATAACCTCCTCCGGAGGTCTTGAGAACTGTACCCCTGGTGTCGTGTCATTTAACCCAGCCGTTGTGTCCTTTCCTCAATTGATTTAGCGTAGCGCGACTCGGCCAACGTTCGAGTATAATCGGGTAAACTGTGCAGACGCGGTCATACCAAACCGCTCGGTAAACTAACATCCAAAACCGCGTCTGTAACAATATGTAACGGACATGTCTGCACCGGGCGGGAAGAATGGAAACGGAGGAGGATACGTGTGAAGAGTTCAAATAGAGGGATAGGGATGAGAGATGAGGAATGGCTAAGGTTGGAGAGGGAAGAGGGATGGACGAGGTGGAGAGGGATGAGGGATGGACGAGGTTGGAGAGGGAAGAGGGATGGACGAGGTGGAGAGGGATGAGGGATGGACGAGGTTGGAGAGGGAAGAGGGATGGACGAGGTGGAGAGGGATGAGGGATGGACGAGGTTGGAGAGGGAAGAGGGATGGACGAGGTGGAGAGGGAAGAGGGATGGACGAGGTTGGAGAGGGAAGAGGGATGGACGAGGTGGTGAGGGATGAGGGATGGACGAGGTTGGAGAGGGAAGAGGGATGGACGAGGTGGAGAGGGATGAGGGATGGACGAGGTTGGAGAGGGAAGAGGGATGGACGAGGTGGAGAGGGATGAGGGATGGACGAGGTTGGAGAGAGAAGAGGGATGGACGAGGTGGAGAGGGATGAGGGATGGACGAGGTTGGAGAGGGAAGAGGGATGGACGAGGTTGGAGAGGGAAGAGGGATGGACTAGGTGGAGAGGGATGAGGGATGGACGAGGTTGGAGAGGGAAGAGGGATGGACGAGGTGGAGAGGGATGAGGGATGGACGAGGTTGGAGAGGGAAGAGGGATGGACGAGGTTGGAGAGGGATGGACGAGGTTGGAGAGGGAAGAGGGATGGACGAGGTTGGAGAGGGATGAGGGATGGACGAGGTTGGAGAGGGATGAGGGATGGACGAGGTGGAGAGGGAAGAGGGATGGACGAGGTTGGAGAGGGATGGACGAGGTTGGAGAGGGATGAGGGATGGACGAGGATGGAGAGGGTTGAGGGATGGACGAGGTTGGAGAGGTAAGAGGGATGGACGAGGTGGAGAGGGATGAGGGATGGACGAGGTGGGGAGGGATGAGGGATGGACGAGGTGGGGAGGGATGAGGGATGGACGAGGTGGAGAGGGATGAGGGATGGACGAGGTGGAGAGGGATGAGGGATGGACGAGGTTGAAGAGTCTAAGAGGGATGGACGAGGTTGGAGAGAGAAGAGGGATGGACGAGGTGGGAGAGGGCTGGACGAGGTTGGAGAGGGAAGAGGGCTGGACGAGGTTGGAGAGGGATGAGGGATGGACGAGGTGGGAGAGGGATGGACGAGGTTGGAGAAGGAAGGACGAGGTTCGAGAGGAATGGATGAGGTTGGAGAGGGATGGACGAGGTGGGAGAGAGAAGAGGGATGGTCGAGGTGGGAGAGGGCTGGACGAGGTTGGAGAGGGATGAGGGAAGGACGAGGTTGGAGAGGGATGAGGGATGGACGAGGTTGGAGAGGGAAGAGGGATGGACGAGGTTGGAGAGGGATGAGGGATGGACGAGGTTGGAGAGGGATGAGGGATGGACGAGGTTGGAGAGGGATGAGGGATGGACGAGGTGGAGAGGGATGAGGGATGGACGAGGTGGAGAGGGATGAGGGATGGACGAGGTTGAAGAGTCTAAGAGGGATGGACGAGGTTGGAGAGAGAAGAGGGATGGACGAGGTGGGAGAGGGCTGGACGAGGTTGGAGAGGGAAGAGGGCTGGACGAGGTTGGAGAGGGATGAGGGATGGACGAGGTGGAGAGGGATGAGGGATGGACGAGGTTGAAGAGTCTAAGAGGGATGGACGAGGTTGGAGAGAGAAGAGGGATAGACGAGGTGGGAGAGGGTTGGACGAGGTTGGAGAAGGAAGGACAAGGTTCGAGAGGAATGGATGAGGTTGGAGAGGGATGGACGAGGTGGGAGAGAGAAGAGGGATGGACGAGGTGGAAGAGGGCTGGACGAGGTTGGAGAGGGAAGAGGGCTGGACGAGGTTGAAGAGGGAAGGACGAGGTTCGAGAGGAGTGGACGAGGTTCGAGAGAAGTGGACGAGGTTCGAGAGGAGTGGACGAGGTTGGAGAGGGAAGGACGAGGTGGGAGAGAGAAGAGGGATGGACGAGGTTGGAGAGGGAAGAGGGATGGACGACGTTGGAGAGGGAAGGACGAGGTTCGAGAGGAGTGGACGAGGTTGGAGAGGGCAGGACGAGGTTCGAGAGGAATGGATGATGTTGGAGAGGGCTGAACGAGGTGGGAGAGGGAAGAGGGATGGACGAGGTTCGAGACTCGAGAGGAATGGATGAGGTTGGAGATAGCTGGATGAGGTTGACTTGATCACGAGGGCGAGTCCAGGAGGAAGTGGCGAAGAAAGTGGATTTTGTTTGGAGGATTCTTGGCAGCGCGAAGAGGGTAAAGTTCTCTTTGAAGGGGGAGAGGGCGGGGAGTGGGTGGAGATCTGAACACAACAGGGGAGCGAGTGGCGACCAGAATAAAAAGGTCGTGGGCAGACACCTGCAAACAGAAGGAAGCACGATCTGGCATGAAAGTCAGAAGGATAAATACCTGAGGGTCCATCTGAGGTCTCCTCCTCGTCTTCGACCGCACGTTATCTGTCTTCCTTTGGTCACCTCTTCCTTTCTCCAGGATGGAGAGCGCAGTCAAGAGAAGGACCGTGTCCACGAATACATGGTCGAGGAACGTGCTCTCTGATTACCTGCCGACGGCCAACCTGCCCAGCTCTTACCTGTCCACGACCAACGTGACCAGCTCTTACCTGCCCACGACCAACTCTTACCTGCCCACGGCTAACCTGCCCAGCTCTTACCTGTCCACGACCAACGTGACCAGCTCTTACCTGCCCACGACCAACGTGACCAGCTCTTACCTGCCCACGACCAACCTGACCAACTCTTACCTGCCCACGGCTAACCTGCCCAGCTCTTACCTGCCCACGGCTAACCTGCCCAGCCCAGAGGATGCTCAACGAGTCCAAAATCAGATCGCGGAGTTTTTAGCGAAACACGGAACAGCGCGAGGAACGACGCTCTTCCTGAACCGTAAGTACTGGGTTACAATGGAGGGTTAACACGGGTTAACCATGATATGGGGCTACCTTTACAAGGGAACTTTATTAATGGTAACCACAGCCCACAGGTAATGGGTTCATTAGTGCTGGTCCTAGATTGTGGATGGTAACCACAGGTAATGGGTTAACTAGTTGTGGTCGTAGTTTGTGAATGGTAACCACAGGTAATGGGTTAGAAAGTGCTGGTCCTAGATTGTGGATGGTAACCACAGGTAATGGGTTAACTAGTTGTGCTCGTAGTTTGTGGCTGGTAACCACAGGTAATGGGTTAGAAAGTGCTGGTCCTAGTTTGTGGATGTAACCACAGGTAATGGGTTAACTAGTTGTGCTCGTAGTTTGTGGCTGGTAACCACAGGTAATGGGTTAGAAAGTGCTGGTCCTAGTTTGTGGATGTAACCACAGGTAATGGGTTAACTAGTTGTGCTCGTAGTTTGTGGCTGGTAACCACAGGTAATGGGTTAGAATGTGCTGGTCCTAGTTTGTGGATGTAACCACAGGTAATGAGTTAACTAGTTGTGATTGTAGTTTGTGAATGGTAACCACAGGTAATGGGTTAGAAAATGCTGGTCCTTGTTTGTGGATGGTAACCACAGGTAATGGGTTAGAAAGTGCTTGTCCTTGTTTGTGGATGGTAACCACAGGTAATGGGTTAAGTAGTTGTGGTCGTAGTTTGTGGCTGGTAACCACAGTTAATGGGTTAGAAAGTGCTGGTCGTAGTTTGTGACTGGTAACCACAGGTAATGGGGTAACTAGTTGTTGTCGTAGTTTGTGGCTGGTAACCACAGGTAATGGGGTAACTAGTTGTGGTCATAGTTTATGGATGGTAACCACAGGTAATGGGTTAACTAGTTGTGGTCGTAGTTTGTGGCTGGTAACCACAGGTAATGGGTTAGAAAGTGCTGGTCCTAGTTTGTGGATGGTAACCATAGGTAATGGGTTAACTAGTTGTGGCCGTAGTTTGTAGATGGTAACCACAGGTAATGGGTTAGAAAGTGCTGGTCCTAGATTGTGGATGGTAACCACAGGTAATGGGTTAGAAAGTGCTGGTCCTTGTTTGTGGATGGTAACCACAGGTAATGGGTTAACTAGTTGTGGTCGTAGTTTGTGGATGGTAACCACAGGTCCAACTTGAACATTGAGACCTGAACCCGATTGTGGATCGAAAGTTTGATCTTCTTGTGAAATGTTCAGGTTCCAGAAACCAGCAGAAGTTGAGATCGCGGAGTACGTCTGATCGAGTCGCACATCCCGTGGGGGACTGGCGATCCTCCTCTTCCCACTTCCCATCATGTGTCACGCCTGCTGCATGCATCGTGAGGATTGGTCTCCTTTTTAAATCCGATGATAGTTTGTTATGAGTAGTGCGTTATGGAGTTCCACAATGAAGCAACACGTTGGAAAATACACACATTGCGAACAAGTTTGGGCCTTTTTGTGGATAAATAACTTACGAATGTCAGACAGATGTTTAGGACGGTATTGGAAAAGATTCCTGGTTTTATAACAAACCCAAGGTAACCACAATAGGACATTCCGTTGTATCCCAATGAAAACTGATTTTCATTATATCGTGCTCGTCCAGTAAGGCTGGAAAATGCTGGTGTGGAATGAGTAATTGTGGATTGATGTAACGTTCATTGTAATTACTATTATTAAATCTAATTGGATATACGGAAATGCCCAATGGGTGTGGTTATAGTGCAGGGGTTCATAAACATGGCTGAGGTGGGAAGGGGGACGAGAGGGTGGGTGGGGAATGAATCATGGGGATGCTACATGTCGAGGTGGGAACATGAGGGTTACAGGTGGGGAGGGGACGAGAGGGTGGGTGGGGGAATGAATCATGGGGATGCTACATATCGAGGTGGGAACATGAGGGTTAGGTGCGGAGGGGGACGAGAGGGTGGGTGGGGGAATGAATAATGGGGATGCTACATATCGAGGTGGGCACATGAGGGTTACAGGTGGGGAGGGGACGAGAGGGTGGGTGGGGAATGAATCATGGGGATGCTACATATCGAGGTGGGAACATGAGGGTTACAGGTGGGGAGGGGGACGAGAGGGTGGGCGGGGAATGAATCATGGGGATGCTACATATCGAGGTGGGAACATGAGGGTTACAGGTGGGGAGGGGGACGAGAGGGTGGGTGGGGAATGAATCATGGGGATGCTACATATCGAGGTGGGAACATGAGGGTTACAGGTGGGGAGGGGGACGAGAGGGTGGGTGGGGGAATGAATCATGGGGATGCTACATATCGAGGTGGGAACATGAGGGTTACAGGTGGGGAGGGGGACGAGAGGGTGGGCGGGGAATGAATCATGGGGATGCTACATATCGAGGTGGGAACATGAGGGTTACAGGTGGGGAGGGGGACGAGAGGGTGGGTGGGGAATGAATCATGGGGATGCTACATATCGAGGTGGGAACATGAGGGTTACAGGTGGGGAGGGGACGAGAGGGTGGGCGGGGAATGAATCATGGGGATGCTACATATCGAGGTGGGAACATGAGGTTACAGGTGGGGAGGGGACGAGAGGGTGGGTGGGGAATGAATCATGGGGATGCTACATATCGAGGTGGGAACATGAGGGTTACAGGTGGGGAGGGGACGAGAGGGTGGGCGGGGAATGAATCATGGGGATGCTACATATCGAGGTGGGAACATGAGGGTTACAGATGAGGAGGTAGAGGACATGAAGGTTACAGGTGGAGAGGGAGAGAACGTGAGGGTTACAGGTGGAGAGGTAGAGAACGTGAGGGTTACAGTTGAAGTGGTCGAGGGCATGAAGTTTACAGATGGAGAGGTAGAGGGTGCAAGACGAGAAACGAGGTGGTAGAAGACAGAGACCACCGACCTCTCTGCCATGACGAAGTGGTAGGCCCATAGTCTCAGGTTAATCACAGGAGATTCCAATAATCTTGAAGGCCTTGGTTTCCATGGAGTCAAGATGAGGAAGATGTGAGGCAGGGGAGCCAGCACAGAGGGGAGAGCAGTACTCCATGTAGCTGCAGATAAAGGCCTTGGAGGTGGATAAGAGTTCAGGTGTGCCAATGATGTCATTGGTGCATTTGTCATCAATGATAAGAGAAGCCATCATGCATTTCAGCCTCAAAAAACTCATTCTATCGAAACGGTAAAGATGGATGAGATGCTGATAAAAAATTATGGATTGGGTCTCGTCTGTCCGTCCATCCGTGCGTGTGTCCGTAAACATATCTCTGAGATGTATGTACTTGATTTTTGTTCAAACTTGGCACACAGAAAACGAATGATGGGCTACATATGCATGTAATTTTGTTTCCAGATCAGATCCAAGATGGCCGACTGGTGGCCATTTTGTTACTTAAACGTGTCTGCAACCATTTCTAGACATGCACGGACCGATTTTGTTCAAACTTGGCACAACGACAACACATGAGAGTGTACATATGCAGAAGATTTTGTTTTGTAATCGGACCAAAGATGGCCGACTGGTCGGTACAGCAAAATTACTAAAACCACGGGGGCTATGACATTTTATGTCTTTTTCTTCTTGTGTTTTTATATTGAGTTCCTTACATTGAATAAGAGACAAAAGGGTTGTGTCGTTTACCTGGTTTGGCACACCACTCTTGCCAAGGGGTTGTTATACCCTCCCTTCTAATGCCGTCGATCAAGTCCACTTCGCTGGGACCTGCCCAATGACTGTTGGCTGCATGTCCTGTCTGACTGGTTATTCTGAATACAGCACAACCACATAACATATGTTGATACATGCCTGCAATCCAAACATTGCATTCGATACCTATTCCAGGTAACAAAACTCAGACATGAAAACACCTTCACAACACCTTGTGACCTCATTATCTTAAATATCTTCCAGACCCCACCACCCCTATTACTCATTTTCTACAAATCACCTGGATGACAGTTTATACAGTCATGTGAAAAAGTAAGTACACCCCGTGTAAAGTTTTGACTTTTACAACATATTTCAACATACAACGATTTGATCTTCATTTCAACAATATTGATAGATGAAGGTGATATAATATAACAAATATCATGAAACATTTACATTGTGTAGTCCATTGTATAATTTAAATAAACATAAATGCAAATTTCGCATGTGGAAGAAGTAAGTACACCCTTGGCTCTAATAGGTGGTATTGCCCCCTTTGGGAGAAAGAACCTCAAGTAGGGGGTTTCTTATAACTGTCCACCAGTCTCTGACATCATCATGGGCGTCAGGAAGGGCATCCGGCCATAAAAACATTGCCTCAAAACAGGGAACCATGATTGTCATTGGGCCCGCAAGGCTAACCCCTGCTCTGGCAGGGAAAATGGCCTTAAAACGATCATTCATTCATATCATAGTCTCTGACATCGACTGGGAGAAATTTTTGCCCACTCCTCCATGCAGAATTCTTTCAGCTGTGCGATGTTTGAGGGGTTTCTTGCATGCACAGCTCGTTTCAAATCCCCCCACAACATCTCGATGGGATTTAGATCCGGGCTTTGACTTGGCCATTCCTGAACCCTCCATTTCTTTTTTTTCACCCATTCCTTGGTGGATTCACTGATATGTTTCGGGTCATTGTCATGTTGCAAGGTTCACCTTCGGGTGAGCTTCAACTTTCCGACAGATGGCCTCACGTTATCCTCAAGCACCCTCTGGTACAATGAAGAATTCATAGTGGATCCTATGATGGTGAGCTGCCCAGGCCCTGATGCAGCAAAGCTGCCCCAAACCATAATATTTCCACCACCATGCTTTACAGTTGGTATCAGGTTCTTGTGGTCAAATGCTGTCTTTGGTTTTTGCCAAACATGTCTTCTGGTACTGTGGCCAAATAGCTCTACCTTTGACTCATCTGTCCAGAGCACATTGTTCCAGAAGTGCTGGTCTTTGCCTCGGTGTTCATTGGCAAACTTTAGTCTTGCCCTGATGTTCTTTCTGGACAGCAAAGGTTTCCTCCTGGCACACGTCCCATGTAGATCAAATTTGTGCGGCCTCTTTCTAATGGTGGACTCGTGCACTTTGACATCACCAGTGGCATGAGCTACCTGTAGGTCTCGTGATGACATTCTGGGGTTCTTCGAGACTTCTTTCAGCATCTTGCGGTCTGCTCTCGGGCTGAACTTGCTGGGGCGGCCTGGCCTGAACAAGTTGGCAGTTGTTTGGAATCTTCTCCACTTGTAGACGATCTTCCGGACAGTCGAATGATTGATTTCAAATTGTTTGGAGATCTTTTTAAATCCCTCCCCAGACTCGTTGGCATCTATAACCTTCTTTCTGAAGGCCTCACAGAGCTCTTTTGATCTCGGCATGGTGACACCGCACACTTCAACAACAAAGAGCAAACCAAACTAAATGTCTGAGGTTTAAATAAGACAGGTTCCTCCAAGATCCTCTCCAACAATGTTCTATTGTTCTAATCATTTGCACCTGAGCTGGTGCACCTGATTCTATAGGTATTTGAAGTAGTGATAAATGTAGGGGTGTACTTACTTTTCCTACACGTGAAATTTGCATTTATGTTTATTTAAATTATACAATGGACTACAAAATGTAAATGCTTCATGATATTTGTTATATTATATCACCTTTATCTATCAATATTGTTGAAATGAGGATCAAATAGCTGTATGTTGAAATATGTTGAAAAAGTCAAAACTTTACATGGGGTGTACTTACTTTTTCACGTGACTTTATATAGTCTATTGACAGTTTACACCCAAATACGAGACAACTTTGATGTGTGCCAGTGCCATACCTCTTATGCACTTACAGTCTTTTATTTGGCCTCAGGCCTTCTCGCTATATGAATTAACTTCTTGTCTTTAATTCTGTGCTCACCACACCTGACCAGGAGCTCCACCCTCCAGCACCACACAATGTAAGTGTCAGGCCTGTTAAGCAGTTAGACAGAGTAACACATCCTTCAGACTGCAGAACTACATTATCTTTCCTCGTGCCAACACAACTACAAAGTTTGAAGGGAAATTGCCGATAATTCCACAAATAAACATAATCTTTAAAATATTGTACATGTGTCAATTACGAATTCAACAAAAGTATTTTTTCCCAAAATAACTTTTTCCTTCAAGCGAATATAATGTACTAGCAGAAGTACCCGGCATTGCCGGGCGGGGGAGGGGAGGGGGAGGGGAGGTGAACGGGGGGGGGGGGGGAGCGAGCCCCTTGGCAAAGCGAGGGATTTTTTTCGTCATAGCGTCATAGCGTTTCATAGCGTTTCATAGCGTCATAGCGATTTTCTTTTTCATGGCGTCATATCGTTCATAGCGTCACAGCGTTCATAGCGTCATCACGTGATCGCTCTGAGCGAATCAGCGCCCACCTGCTCTGATTCCGTTGATTCCGTGCGCTGAAATGCGCTGAGGTAAATATGAATAAAAAATATGGATCGTCAAATATTTTGAGTTCGGCCATGTTCGTCCCAGGCTCAATGGCCATGTCTATGTCAAATATCAAGCACGTAAGCCTCTCCGTTTAGGAGTCTATCGGTAACATTACACACACACACATACACACACACACAAACTGTGTTATATATATATATATATATATATATATATAGATAGAGAAGTGCATTATTGGATGCAAACACATGTGTGATGTCATGGGTGCCATCATTGTCAAAAAGAGGACAATGGCAGCGAAATTATATCTGCACACCCTTTGGACTCTCAGAAGTTTGTTCGACGAGTTTCTTCTATCCTTGAACAAAGTCGAAGACATATCCAACTGCTGCATCCATCGTGTGCGGATAAAGGCTCAATGAGGCGTTTCGCCTCCACAGGGGTTTCATTTGGGATTACTGCATTATGGCCTCGATAACGTATTGTACGATTGGGCAACAAACGCCTGATAATCCCCCAAAAAGAAAAATCCATTTTAAAGCGCTGGGTACGAAATTTGTGCTTTGGACGAATTCTAAATTCCTAGATCCTGAGCTGCAGGGACACTATGGCAGAGAAGGAGTTATCCCTTGGGAATTTTTTTTACTGGAAGTAGATATATATATTTTTTGTATATCAAGTCGAGGCTCTCATAAGAGCTAAAACGATTGTCATTATTGGTTCACGAGTTATCAAGTGACCACTATATTCGTCATGTGTGTGCGTCTGTCTGTGTGTGTGTGTCTGTCTGTCCGCAGCATAACTACCCGATTATATCACCCGATCTTGATGAAACTTGGGTGGTATGGGAGGTTGATATCATGATCTACTTGTGTCCTGCCTAGAGTGGGCGTATTGCGCCCATTGTGGGCGGAGCCACGCCAGAAAAGATGTCTTTTTAGGGGGTAATCGAGTTCAAGCTACATCTTCTCCGAGGGGTTTGGTGGAATTTGACAGGGGTTTCGGTATTTGGTTAGGCCAATGTCATGTGTCCAGCCCCACGGAGCTCGATTTTTCATTTTCGCTCCAAGGTCAAGGTCACAAGGTCACGAAATTTAGAAAGGTCGATTTTTGATGGTTTTATGACATTGTTCGCTTCCTGATAGGGTGAAATGTCGTACATGATCTTATATTATCACATACATCATGAAATACAAGTTTTCCAACAAATTTCAGAATCCTCGACCTTTGACCTTTGAAGGTCACAAAGGTCAAAGTTTAAAAGTTGTTGGAATCGAACCGAATTTTCGGTATTGTGTAGCTAACTAACTTCGTAACTGATTATACATTATTTTCTATCTAATTTCAAGGTCGGTCACCTTCGTTTTGACATTTCAAGGTCACAAAGGTCAAATTTTCAAAGTTGTCGGAATCGAACCGAATTTTCGGTATTGTGTAGCTAACTAACCTCATAACTGATTATACATTATTTTCTATCTCATTTCAAGGTCAGTCGCCTTCGTTTTGACATTTCAAGGTCACAAAGGTCAAATTTTCAAAGTTGTCGGAATCGAACCGAATTTTCGGTATTGTGTAGCTAACTAACCTCATAACTGATTATACATTATTTTCTATCTCATTTCAAGGTCAGTCGCCTTCGTTTTGACATTTCAAGGTCACAAAGGTCAAATTTTCAAAGTTGTCGGAATCGAACCGAATTTTCGGTATTGTGTAGCTAAATAACCTCATAACTGATTATACATTATTTTCTATCTCATTTCAAGGTTAGTAACCTTCGTTTTGACATTTCCGGGCATGGCCTGTCCGGGCCTGTTTCGGTTATAGTCCGTCCTTTGTCATTGAATACCGCTCGCTCGTGAACCATCGTCGTCTCCTGACTTGTCTACTTTGTAATTGTCATTAGCCAAACTCTCCACATATGATATGTTGTGCGCAGGAAGGGATGTTTCAAGAATCAACGTCCTACGGTCGTGGTGGGTCCCGATTCAACACCTACAGTCGTGGCGAGTCCCTGTTCCAGTTCCCAGATGGCGGAACATTGCACGGCCATGAAATTCAACCTCGCGATAAGCCCGCCAGACGTGTCGACATTGCGAATGACATGAACACCACACCCAAGTAGGTACCAACCTCAGAGCTGTCAATGTGATCACACCCACATGGGGACATGTATTGGATTTTGGCCAAACTTGTGCACAATTGATGGAACTTTGTTATATCTCAAAACTACCCTCAGATTATATTAACCGATTCAGGTGTTTGTTTGAAAAATGAGATCATTTGAGGAACCATCTCCCTTGGACGTTGTGATTTTAAAACAACACTGTTCTTTGATAGGAGCCATTTTCCCTCTAACCCTTTTTTTATTTTTATTTTAAAAACAAGGTCGAGGCTCGTGTAAGAGCTAACATTAATCACAAAAAGACAAACGGACACATAAAACATAAGATAAAGGGAGCGGGAGACAAGATGGGGAGAGAGAGGGGAGCACACAAGTACAACAGTAGAGAACAGGGACATCGGGAGATCTGTGGGAGGGAGAGGGCTTGGGGGGGGGGGGGGAGGAGGCGTGGGAAGGGGGAGGGAGGATGAGAGAAGTTAAAAAAACACATGGACACTGCTAGAACTTCCAGGAAAGAAGTCGATATTTCAAAAAAGTGGATCTGGGGTGAATTAACTGGGGTAGAAAAGATCAAGATTTTGGATGGGGGAAGATAAGAGATGGTGGTGAACAGCTGTTTTAAAGACCTGGAGGGATGAGTGGGATTGAAGAGAGTGAGGGAGTTTGTTCCAGAGGCGGGAGAAAAGAGGAATGAAAGTGTAAAGGTGAGCAGAGAGTCTTGATTTTGGCAATTTCAGTGCTTTCACAGTACATGGTTCAGATGTTTTTGGTCAAAAGCCTCGAAAGGCTGCGTTTGGTATTACCCCATGTGGGCGAAGAGAAAAGCGGAGTTAAGCTATTGATTCATTCTGTCTGTCTGTGTGTCTACAGTCGCTAGTCTATGATCTAGGAACTAATTGACTTCGATTGAATGTCACATTTTGAACACTACACCATGAATCGGAACACAAACCTGCAGGTTAACAGTACCTTGCCTCTGAATTTGGCAAATTGTACGGAATCTCGTCCCGTTCGGACATGTCCACAGGGGAGTAATGTCTGTCTGCCTTGCAGTCATACAAAATTAAAAATCATTTCAAAAAGGGAACCTCCTGGTTTTAGGGATGCCACAAACGACATATACAATAGGCACAAATAACTAAAGGAACGTGCTAAATCAGGTGGTGTAAAAGATGCTGCATCAATGGCGGTGAACTTCCAAAAAAGGTTTTTTTATACAACTTTTAAAATCTTTCTTTTATTTCAATTTAATTATACACTTGAACACTGTAGAACACAAACCACCTTTCTGTCACTTTCAAAAAACAGCCGTTTCGCAGTACTTGGACAAAATATTCAAGCTGTACCATGCCCTGGGGGCAGAGTACCTGTGAGATTACTGAGATTTAGCATTCAGACAAATATGGCGGTGCCTAGCGCTGTTTGTTTTCGTGTAAAATGCAGAGGAACAGTTTAAAATACTCTTCCCAAGTCCTTTTCCTAAGGACTGCATGGGGTAAGGTGTTCTATGAATTATCTAGTTCTTTCTGTTGCTCTTACCGGATGGAGTACCTTGATCTGACATGGAAAGTGGTGAATGTGACCAAAAGTAACCAAAAAGGAAGACAAAAATGGATGGTAATGTTGATTAAAATCGAACTTTGAGATGGTTTCGGAAATGGGTTTAAACTTGATTTAAAAAATTGTATACAAGGTTAAGGCACATGGAAGAGCTGGAACACTAAACGGAGCAGGACGTAACAGAACAAAAGGAACAGGAGAGAGAGAGGGGGGTGGGGGGACACAAACAGGAGGGACGAGGGATAAAATAGAGGGAGACCTGGACAAACAATGGGTGTTGTTACGTGCTCCTCCTCAAACCCCGGTCACGGTGTACCTCCGAGCCCCGAGAGGAGTCACGGCAGAAAGATGTGTTATTCTGTATGTCAAAGATCAATGGTGAAACCACACCAATTGTTACCAACAAACAAGTATTGTATTAAGATCACACAAGAATAACAGTACAAAAAACAATAGTAATCAATTGTACAACAAATATATCATTCCTATGATGGTACCATCAGTTTCGTACAATATAACTCACTGTGCTCCAAGTGAGCAAAAAGAACATCCCCAATGTCTCTATCCCGGCTTCAAGCCAAAGTTGGTCCACGCTCCAGTGATAGTCAGAAAAATGTCGAATCGAGATCAGAATCCCGTTCGGTTGACAGTGACAGTCACGCTGCCAAAGATACGTAAAGGTGCCCTCAAGGCGACTGGGAAATCACCCCTTTGGATATGGACGTTCAATGGCTCCCTTTACAGCGAACCGCAAATTTCCACTCAAAATCCACGTTACACACACACACCAGCTTAACTTCTGGATGCGGTGAAATGGTTGAAGCGAGGCAAAGAGCCCAGAGTGATGCGAAATCAGGCGCGAGACAAAAACGGCCAACGGGCCTCTTCTCGAGGCGCAACTGCCCTCAAACAACGATTCTCTTCGGAATCAACCACAAAACCTGACACGCAGGTTGATCTGTCACAGCGATAACAACTCTGTCGCAGGAATCCCTTTCCCGGGAAACCCGAAGTTCACTCGTGACCCTCGTTCACCAACGTTTGCTCAAGACCTCGAAGCAGCTCGGCTTCTTGTCCGACTCACTCGCTCTGCCTCCTTTTCCTCTTCTTCCTCTTCGTCCGGTTCCGGTTACTTTTAAAACATTAACTTTTTTTACCTTTTGAAAATAGTAATCTCTATTTCACTTAAACGACAACAATAGTAGTACATGCAACCAAAAATGTCTTCAGTGGATGAGAACCACAACAACGGAAGTGACGAATCCGTAACAGTGTGGGGAGGAATGGGGGGCAGTAGAGGATGTACATGGACAAGATGGATACAGAAGGAAAATAATCAGGAAGGAAAAACTGGAAATTTGGAAGGAGGTTGGGGAATATAAATGGGGTAGAAAAGGTCATGTGTTTTTATGGGGGGGGGGGGGGGTGGGGGGAGGGGTGGTGATCTGAGATGATGTTGAACAGGTGAGACGGGTGTCTCAAAATTGAGAACTTCAAGAATGGATTGACTTTCAAGAGTAAACTGTCGGGTTATAGAGTACATGGGATAAAGTTATCTTTTCTGATACAAGATCGAGGCTCGTTTATTAGCGAGGTGACGGAGAGAAAAGAGGTGACAAAATGACGGTGGGGCCACGTTTGGATTCAACAAGCAAGGGAACGAATGGACAGGAAAAGAGGGGAGAGAAGAGTACAGGGAACACAATAACCAGAGCAAGCGTTGGGTTCATTTTTGTAGAAAAGGTTCCTGGTGGGGATGGAGGATGACATAAGATGGTGGTGCACCACCTAATTGAGGCCCTTGAGGGAAGAGCGACATTGAGGAGCCTCGGAAAGGCAGTTCAACAGACAAGAGAAAAGAAGAGCAAAAGAGTGGAGGTGTACGGTCCACTCGAAGGTGTAACAAGGAGGGAGTTACTGGAAGAAGGTGTACATACTGCAGGATCCATATCCGTGGAAGGTCAGAGGGTTCGGACACAGGACCGAGACCGGAGGAGAGGCGGTAAAAAAAAAAATAAACAGATCAACAACCTGCTCGTTATGTTGTTAAAGCAACAGGCCTTGTGCTTCGGACTCATCGTGAGAGATTCAAAATATGTTAACACCTTTGGTTTAGGACTTATGGTGGATTAGTAGATCAAAGGATGAATGGAGCCCTCAAGGAGATGGCAGCGACCTCTGGGTTTTCGTGATGAGTGAATGTCTTGTCACATGTAAAACATCATGCACAGTTTGTTATTGTTACATTGTAAGGAATACTTTGAAACCTAATCCTCCCCTATATCATCTTGAAGTACAATTAATTAAATGTATGAAATGTTTAAACTTCTCAATTTTAGTTGAGTATGGCTGTGGCACCATTCTGGAGCTTTTGTGTCCCACCTGATGCTGTCTCGATAAACCAAAGCCCTGAGGTTCTTTGGCAACCCACACCGGATTGTTAGGCCTGGCAATGCCTAGTCTCCTACAAAAAAAGAAGCAAAACAAAGATCGGTGTCCCCTATTTTCCATCGTCTCTCATATTGCCAGATATCTCCATCAACCACCCCTCTTCGGGCCTTCTAGTCTGCACAAGTTTCTTCAGCAACCTTCCCCTTGTTAACCTCACTCAACCCAAACGGTCTCACCAATCTTCATCTTCATTTTCGTAAACTCGTACAGTCCTGCTGCTCCTTACACCACCTTACACCATCTGCCGAGTAAAAAGGGGCAACACATTGAGGTTTATGAAGAGGTAAGAGGTTGAGGTTAAAGGACGAAGCAAATCCCCAATATGCTGTCTTCTGGTAGAGTTGAATATACAACCCCTTGGAGACCAATCCAGATTCCTGACCAACAAGCCACCACTGCACTAAATATACACGCTTTTATTGAATCCATGTGGATCAGCAATGTATTCCACCTTGTACGAGTAGTCCCAACTTGATTATTGAGCAATAGCAGGAGTACCTGGCTTTGCTGGGGGAGTTAGGGGAGAGGGACGACAAAGATATACTACATATACATCTTTTGGGGGGAGGGGTGGCTTTGACAAGCCCCTCCGTTTTGGGGGAGAGGGGAAAGGGAATGAGGAAAAATTTAACTGCAAATAATGCTTTAACCTCAGTGTTGCCCAGGTAAAAAAGGAAATTGTAATACCCTCTGCCACCATCACCAGGTAGCGCTCCACGGTACACATTTACATAGAGAATGTACGCCCCTCTCCTGGTCCCTCCCCCAGACCCCCGAATGAAGCCGTGGCCACATAGCCTATGTTACCCCCAGACAAAGTTGTATTTGTATTTGTACCCCAAGTAAAGTATATAAGCGTTTATAACTGGAGTACCCGGTGTTGCTCAAGCGAAAAAGAAACGCTAAAACATTTGAAATGAGGACAAATATGATAGGAAAGCAATTGCATCCAAATCAGAATTCATCACAAATGTCAAATCATCATTTTACTTTTTCGTTGAATATAAAGTCACGTGAAAAAGTAAGTACACCCCATGTAAAGTTTTGACTTTTTCAACATATTTCAACATATTTCAACATACAGCTATTTGATCTTCATTTCAACAATATTGACAGATAAAGGTGATATAATATAACAAATATCATGAAACATTTACATTTTGTAGTCCATTGTATAATTAAAATAAACATAAATGCAAATTTCGCACGTGGAAAAAGTAAGTACACCCCGACATTTATCACGACTTCAAATACCTAAAATTAGAATCAGGTGCACCAGCTCAGGTGCAAATGATTAGAACATTGTTAGAGAGGATCTTGGAGGAACCTGTCTTATTTAAACCTCAGACATTTAGTTTGGTTTGCTCTTTGTTGTTGAAGTGTGCGGCGTCACCATGCCGAGATCAAAAGAGCTCTTTGAGGCCTTCAGAAAGAAGGTTATAGATGCCTACGAGTCTGGGAAGGGATTTAAAAAGATCTCCAAACAATTTGAAATCAATGATTCGACTGTCCGGAAGATCATCGACAAGTGGAGAACATTCCAAACAACTGCCAACTTGTTCAGGCCAGGCCGCCCCAGCAAGTTCAGCCCGAGAGCAGACCGCAAGATGCTGAAAGAAGTCTCTAAGAACCCCAGAATGTCATCACGGGACATACAGGTAGCTCTTGCCACTGTTGATGTCAAAGTGCACGAGTCTACCATGAGAAAGAGGCTGCACAAATTTGATCTACATGGGAGGTGTGCCAGGAGGAAACCTTTGCTGTCCAGAAAGAACATCAGGGCAAGACTAAAGATTGCAAATGAACACCTAGGCAAAAACCAGCACTTCTGGAACAATGTGCTCTGGACAGATGAGTCAAAGGTAGAGCTATTTGGCCACAGTACCAGAACACTTGTTTGGCGAAAACCAAAGACAGCATTTGACCACAATAACCTGATACCAACTGTAAAGCATGGTGGTGGAAATATTATGGTTTGGGGCAGCTTTGCTGCATCAGGGCCTGGGCAGCTCACCATCATATAAACCACTATGAATTCTTCATTGTACCAGAGGGTGCTTGAGGATAATGTGAGGCCATCTGTCGTAGAAGTTGAAGCTCAACCGAAGGTGGACCTTGCAACATGAGAATGACCCGAAACATACCAGTAAATCCACCAAGGAATGGCTGAAAAGAAAGAAATGGAGGGTTCTGGAATGGCCAAGTCAAAGCCCCGATCTAAATCCCATCGAGATGTTGTGAGGGGATTTGAAACGAGCTGTGCATGCAAGAAACCCCTCAAACATCGCACAGCTAAAAGAATTCTGCATGGAGGAGTGGGCAAAAATTTCTCCCAGTCGATGTCAGAGACTGGTAGACAGTTATAAGAAACGCCTACTTGAGGTTGTTTCTGCCAAAGGGGGCAATACCACCGATTAGAGCCAAGGGTGTACTTACTTTTTCCACATGCGAAATTTGCATTTATGTTTATTTTAATTATACAATGGACTACAAAATGTAAATGTTGAATGATATTTGTTATATTATATCACCTTTATCTATCAATATTGTTGAAATGAAGATCAAATAGCTGTATGTTGAAATATGTTGAAAAAGTCAAAACTTTACATGGGGTGTATTTACTTTTTCACGTGACTATGCTGCTGAATGTGCCGTTCATCACGTTTCTGAGTCAAGTATGATGACGTTCTGGGAGAAGAAGAGGCCTTACCACCAACTTTGACCGCTTCTGGTAATGTTTTATTACTTGTGTTCAAATGTCTGGTGATTGTTTTGCATTTATTTATGCGAATGTGTACTTGTGTATAACTGTCATTAATTTTTAAATGTTTAGGCATTATCGAGCGATTTTTTTTTATTTTAATTTTTACATAGATTATATATATACCGACTTCTTTCCTGGAAGTCCTAGCTGTGTCCATGTGTTTTATACCTTTCCCGCCTCCTCACCCCCCTTCCCACGCCTCCTCCCCCAAAGCCCTCTCCCTCCCACAGATCTCCCGATGTCCCTGCTCTCAAATGTTGTAATTGTGTGCTTCCCCCTCTCTCCCCATCTTGTCTCCGGCTCCCTTTATAATGTCCTATGCATTCGTTTGTTTGTTTTTGTCATTAATGTTAGCTCTTGCACGAGCCTCGATCTTGTATACAAAAAAAAAAAAAAAAAAACCCCCAAAATACGATCT
This sequence comes from Myxine glutinosa, assembly GCF_964187855.1. NCBI lineage: Eukaryota > Metazoa > Chordata > Myxini > Myxiniformes > Myxinidae > Myxine > Myxine glutinosa. The sequence continues at coordinate 9,951,366 of NC_136265.1, forward strand.
TTTTTTTTTTTCATAATTTTTTTTTGTTTGTTTTTGGCCTGAAACACTCCCAGACACTCATTGATGAACGTCTGAAAGTTTGACGAAGATCAGTTCAGTCAACTTTGAGAAAATTGGCGACACACAGACAGACATCTCTGTTCTATAGTAGATTGTCCCCACAGATCAGGCAAACACAGCCGTTGAGCTTGGTGGAAGTGACGTATATTTTGGGGGCACCGTGGGTACTGGTGACACCATATTGTGACGGCACTTTTCTCTCTACGATCAGTAGGGCATTTGAGGGGAAATTTCCTCCTCCCCTTGGATGCCAACCCATGGGGTTTGTCCCTACTCTATCCTCTAAATGCTGAGCGCCAAGCAAGGAAGCAGCACCTACCATTTTAAAAGTCGTTGGTATCACTCAGCCAGGATTCGAACCACCAACCTCCAAAATTCAGAGTGGGATGTTTAACCACAAAGCCACTGAGTCTTTAACGTCATGTACCGGGTGCTCTCCCACCATGCAGATACAATGACCGATTATTTAATTATTGTAAATGCTGCGCAATAAAACCAGTACGTTACGGTATATTAAAGGTTTAGAGGGGTAAAGGGACTTTCTGGCCACCAAGCAGTTGTATCTTGCTCTTTCCTCTTCTTTGTACGAGTTTCACCTTCCAAGTGGCGTTTATTGGTGTCCTTGCAAACACTGACTTACAAAAAGAGAGACTAATAAAAACAGATAAAAGGAAAGGAGGAAAAAGGATTTTAAAAATGTACCAGAGAGTTCATAGAACACCTTGCTCTTGAGAAAAAGGACACGAGGAGGGTTTTGAAACTCTTGCTTTGCCTTTCCGAGCGTGATCTATATTCTCAATGAGCTGCCATTTTGTCTGAATCTCGATATTCCCCAATGCTGAGACAGAGCATGAGCGTAAAATTTGATTGGTCGACATGGTGTAAAAGGATGTAATATTTTGTCCTTGTCCTGCGTAGCTGAAGGTTTTGGAAAGTGCCAACAACGTGGTTTGTGTTCTACAGTGTTCAAGTATATAATTAAATAAAACAAAGTAAAGATTATAAATAAATAAATAAATAAATAAAATAAACATTTTAAAACTGTAGAAAAACAAAACCTTTTTTTGGAAGTTCACCGCGATTGATGCAGCGTCTTTTACACCACCTTATCTGACATGTTACATTACTTCTTCATGCCAGTTGTTTGTGTCCTTTATGACGTCCTTATAAACAGTAAGTTTCCTGTTTGGAATTATTTTGAATTTTGTTTTCCTGCCAGACAGGGAGACAGGAAAAAATATCACCTCACCCGTCTCTGTGCATGCGCAATCGGGACAAGATCCCGTACAATTTTACCAATTCAGAGCCAATGTATACACAAGGAATTCAGACGCAGGAGGAGGCCATATCAACACCAGACCAATTTAGATAAGAAAAAGGAAAGTGCAAAAAAAAGTTTTTCCTCTTTTTCTGTAGTTTTTCTGGACTTTGTTATTTTCCTTTCCGGAGGAGGCAAAGGTGGTTCTCAGGTGAGAAACGCACATAAACCACACACTACCCCTTGACGAGATTCGCATAATCAACACTCCGCAGAGATGCGCACAACCATCGAACCATACTCAAGCTATCTAAAAGTCCTGTCAATATCCGTATACACCTCTATGTCCAATACTTCCAGGTACCTATCAAATTCCAATTTAAACTTATCTACAGTTCTGTTGCCACGACCTTTCCAGGGAGACCATTCCATGCATGAACTAGTGAGTGAAAGACCTCTTACCTTGCTTGCCACCATCTTAACATTGATCTTCTTCATTCTCCGGCTGTGTCCCCTGGCCCGATCATTGTCTATTATAATACCGTAAGGACTCGACTTTGTTATCCCTTTTATGCCGCACCCAGTGACCCGATGCCCACGGCACTAATGGATTTACGATCTACGAACCGCGCTCTTTGTTTATCACGTACAGACATACTCGAAAAATCTGAATTAGCCGACGTTGGGGCCCAAAAGCATCCGATTAACTGCCGATACGACGCCATCTTACGACGCCATCATATTGGCGTCTGCTGGGTGAAGGCGAAGCAAGCCGTCCGCTGATTGGACAGGCGAAGGCGACAGCAAGCCGTCCACTGAGTGGACAATCCCAGAGTGGTGCTATGCCGATTCCTATTACGAATCCATTCATTTTTCAAAAGTATATCGTAGCGTTGTCATTTAAGTAGATTGCAATAAATACGTTGTTCATATACGCACTCTTCATTCTCATCTTTCTTCCTAACTCTTACTCGGACAAGCAAATCCCCTATGCCATCCATAATGGTACACTCTATCCATACACCACATCCTCCCTTCCGTGGATGTTCCACGGGTTTCAGCTAGTTGTCTATTATTCTGAAGAACTCTTCTGCACTTATGTTGTCGTTACCCTTCTCCACCATATCCCCTCGTAACCGCCTCCTTGTCACCTTCAACCGCTCCTGATAGCTAAGTCAATCAGCTTGCTTGCTAGGCCCAGAATCAATCCAGTTGCCCTCTTGTTCTGAACCCTCTCTATGGCCGCTATATGGTCCTTCCTGAGTCGTGGTGACCAGAACTGCACACAATATTCTAGATGAGGCCCTCACTAAACTCTTGTGCTGTTAAAACATCTGGTGTTCAAAATATAACATTCAATTGAAATTTCATCACACAAGTAATTCCTTGATCATAAAATAACGTGTGTAGACACAGTGACGCAATTGCTTAACCATGCTATTTGCTACGCGTGTGCAGGGTAAGAAGGGAAAGGGGAAAAGAGTTTGCAGAAAGACGAGCAAAGTGAATGTTAAAATTAGAAAGAACTAGGGCATGCCCGTACTATATATATATCTAAAATTATATCCCCCCCCCCTCTATTTACATGAAATGGTTTGGTCCATTCGCAAAGCCAAAGCGAACGGCTTGCGAGTACGGTAGAACCCCCCCCCCCCCTCTATTTACATGAAATGGTTTGGTCCATTCGCAAAGCCAAAGCGAACGGCGAACGGCTAAATCGCCATAGCTCGGTAGCTCGCTGCTCTCTGATTGGTCGAATCGTTTTTTGGACATAGCTCGGTAACTACTTGTCCGATTAATATGAAACCTTGAAAAGGCACATCCTCGGGTCCCCAGCAATATACCTGGCAAGTTTCAAGTATATCGGACCGGTAGTTGTCGAGAAACAGCGGTCGCATACACACAGAGATTAGTGGAATTATAGATAGATGTCTAATGAGCAAAAAGAAAACTTCCCGCGGTCATGACTATCCGATTTCATTGTCACACGCTCAGGGTGATGAACCTTACTGATCTTCAACAAGGGAGTGGGCAACTTAAGGCAAACTTTGTGATAGTCTCTTTGTCACGTGACTTTTCTTTCATGAGCCTGTTTGTGTCATCAACTGTGGCAGACTCTTGTTCGAGCGAGTCATCAAGGTGGTCAATGAAGACCAGGCGGAAGCCAGCGATTCACGAATGGTAACTTCACGAATAAACGTTGCAACGGACACCGTTGGAAATCGTCACTCCATGGTGAGTGTCCAACAGGTAAGCGACCGTCCGTCAACAAATGGACACAACTCAATCCCAAATTCTGCTTTAAGATGTAGAAGGAACTAGAACGCCACTCAGTGGAGCGCATACTCCCGCCGTGGGTTTAGTTGGAATAATACGTTTTGTTTAACATCCCCTCTCCCCAAAACAATAAATGAAAAAGAAAGTAAGCCCAAACTGTCAGATAATTTATTTTGATATATCTCGGAATTGGAGGAGAAAAACATCATTTAAGAATAAGAATAAAAGCTTTAATGCAGTAAAACAGAAAAAATCTTTCCAAAAAAAATTTCCAAAAATAATTCCTGGATCGGGAATAATATCCTGAACTTCACCAAAAACTAATCAATTCTTCCTTATCCCAAGGATAATCATCCCACCAACTTTCATCCAAATCCGTTCAGAATTTTTCCAGATATCTTGTTCACAAACACACGAACATACAAACACACACGGACGGACGGACACGATCGAATGCGTTACTCCCTGGCGGGAGTAATAAACCTGAAAATCGCAGAGCCAGAACCAGAATTATTTATTTGGTCTGGGAAGCCCATGCGAGGTTTCTTCTTCTTCAGCCTCTCAACCCTGGGTGAATATGCGATCTTTTAAAAAAAAGTTGGAATTTTGCCAAATCTGTTTTATTCGTTTGTTATAAATATACCTCAGCCATTGACAAATCTGGAACTAAGTCTTTATAAGTTCATCAAATACTGACACCACGAATGACATTCGCTGAGCTAAATGTTGATATCTCTTCTGAGGTTAAAAAAAAAAAAAAAAAAAAAAAAAAAGGTTTAAAGCATTATTCGTATCAAACGATACATTTTATGAAACGGGGAAACCGAATACACACTTTGGTGGTTTTAAAATGACAGAATATGTCTTTATTAGAAAAAAAATAAAATTAACATTGAAGACGACGCTGCTAAAAAAAATACACCGCTCTAACGCATAACCACGAGTTTAAACTATATTTACCACAAATATGAAAACTATTTTCATATCACAATGTTAAATATAGAATATATAGAAGATAATGTAAAAAAAAAATGAGCCCTATCTTCCAATGGTAAAAAAATCCTTCAAAAAATTCCTGGATCCGGATTAATATCCTGAGCTTCACCAAAAACTAATCAATTCTTCCTTACCCCAAGGGCAATCATCCCACCAACTTTCATCCAAATACGTTCAGAACTTTTCCAGATATCTTGTTCACAAACACACGAACATACGAACACACACACACACACACACACACACACACGGATGGACACACACACACACACACACACACACACACACACACACACACACACACACACACACACACGGACGGACGGACACGATCAATGCATTACTCCCTGGTGGGAGTAATAAACCTGAAAATCGCAGAGCCAGAACCAGAATTATTTATTTGGTCTGGGAAGCCCATGCGAGGTTTCTTCTTCTTCAGCCTCTCACAACCTGGGTGAATATGGGATCTTTTTTTTAAAAGTTGGAATTTTGCCAAATCTGTTTTATTCGTTTGTTAATATACCTCAGCCATTGACAAATCTGGAACTAAGTCTTTATAAGTTCATCAAATACTGACACCACGAATGACATTCGCTGAGCTAAATGTTGATATCTCTTCTGAGGTAAAAAAACAACAAAAAAAAAACAGTTTTAAAGCATTATTCGTATCAAACGATACATTTTATGAAACCGGGAAACCGAATACACACTTTGGTGGTTTTAAAATGACAGAATATGTCTTTATTAGAAAAGAATAATAATTAACATTGAAGACGACGCTGCTAAAAAAAATACACCGCTCTAACGCATAACCACGAGTTTAAACTATATTTACCACAAATATGAAAACTATTTTCATATCACAATGTTAAATATAGAATATATAGAAGATAATGTTAAAAAAAATGAGCCCTATCTTCCAATGGTAAAAAAATCCTTCAAAAAATTCCTGGATCCGGATTAATATCCTGAGCTTCACCAAAAACTAATCAATTCTTCCTTACCCCAAGTGCAATCATCCCACCAACTTTCATCCAAATCCGTTCAGAACTTTTCCAGATATCTTGTTCACAAACACACACACACACACACACACACACGGACACGAGTGAATGCATTACTTCCTGGCGGGAGTAATTATAGAATGACCAGACATTCATCTTTCCCTGTGTCTATCTGTGTTTCCTAATTACATATTTGATGTTGAAGATCAAGCGCAACGAACAGCAAGACTACGGGTCAATGAAAAATGGATGGGGCTTGAAGTTGAAGACAAAATGCATTGGCCAACAAAATGGAGTCTCTGTGGGCGCGGGGGTCAACGTTGATGAAAACATGGGGGTAAGACTATCCATGGTAACAATACATCACCGGTCCTGAGTACGATGGTGCATCAGCTAATCCACCAACTTGCGCATTTGTCTATGAAGAGAACATGTTTCTGGGTTCACTCACAATAACTTTGCCTTATTGTTGTTGGTCAGAACAAGGCCTCAAGTAGAAATGGAGAAGTCTTCTGGTCACGATTACATGCGTCGTTTTTACTTCCAGGTTGTGCAACTGCCTCAAGTCCCATCCGTGGATGACGATTGCAAGCAAATAGAAAAACAGCAGCAGGAAGTGGAAGTTCGGCAGAGCATAGTAGATGGCTCTGTGACGTCAACAAAGATAAAAGTCACACGTTCAGATGGTTACACATTCAGCGATGGCAGCACCACCAGGAAGGGAATATATGGTTATGGTATGACCCCAGGTAAAGAAAGGTAAGAATTGTCTTGGGGATGGATGAACTAGCTCCTTGAAAGAGAAAAGGTTCTGAGAATGAAGATTATATGATGATGTAGGCGGGGATGAAGATGACGTATGGTAGTTATGGTTTTTTATGGGCAGATTTGGATACATAGTCGAGGCTCCTGGAAGAGCGAGAACAGGTGCTTGCCACACCTAAGCACGTGCTTGTTAAGGTTGAAGAACACTATAGTTATGAACATTATGGGTGTCAATGAAGGATTTGTGAATTAACCGGTTTGATGGAAGATCGTTCAAAATGTTCCCGTTGAGTGCGGTTGAGATCGAGAAACCCTCTTTGCCCCAGGTTTTTCGAAGATGGAATGACTTTGGAGAAGGCTGTATGGATTGTTGCCTCAAAGCCACCAGGAACACAGGACGTTGAGCAGGGGGCCTTGTACATCCAGCAAGCCTGCTTCAGGAACCAAGGAAACAAATATGAGGTACCCTCCACGTGCCACACTTGGAGGCAGTTCCCAGCGATGTGATTGTTCTCCTTTCCCTTCCATGACTCCCTGAAGGTAGCCAAATGCGGAGTCATTGGTCGAGTCCCACTTATCCGATCAAATGCACACTTGACCAGGATATTCGATGACTAATTTGGTGTGCATTCACCACAAAGGTGTGGATGTGGAATCCTGTAGATTTGGACAGGGATTTACTCAAATCAAAGACGCTCTGGCCTAGTTTTCCAAAAGGCACAGTGGTAATATTTCAGGTCGACGAGCAAACGTTACCATTCATTTGGCGGCATTAGATCGAGGGGAATGCCATGGTCTCCATCTTCTGTCCACCAAACCAGGGGAATTTGGAAAGATCGAGTTCAAATTTAATTTTTATCCGACTGATTAATATAATAATAATAATACATTTATTTTATATAGCGCTTTTCAAGAAGCCCAAAGACGCTTTGACAGAGTACAAAAAACAGGTGCAAAAAGACTAAAATCAATAGGTAAATAATCAAAGCAAAAGGAAGGAGAAGGAGAAGAGATAGTCAGGGGTTAAATGCTGTGGGTTAAATGTTGAATGCAGTGTTGAACAGGTGGGTCTTGAGTGATGTTTTGAATGTGGTGAGTGAGGAGGAGTCTCTGATGGTGTGAGGTAGTGAGTTCCAGAGGGTGGGAGCAGCGATGGAGAAGGCCCTGTCCCCCCAGGATCTGAATTTGGTCCGGATGGGGGGGGGGGGGGGGTCAGGAGGTTGGTACCAGCAGAGCGGAGGTTGCGGGTGGGAGTGTGTCTGGAGAGGAGGTCAGCCAGGTAGGATGGGGTCAGGTCATGGAGGGCTTTGTAGGTCAAGAGGAGCATTTTGTACTGGATTCTCTGGGGGATGGGGAGCCAGTGAAGCTTGTAAAGGACGGGGGTGATGTGGTCACGGGTCCGGGAATGGGTGAGTAGACGGGCAGCGGAGTTCTGAATGTATTGGAGTTTATTGGTGATTATTGAGGGTGAACCATAGAGGAGGCTGTTGCAGTAGTCCAGACGGGAGGCGATGAAGGCGTGGATGAGGGTTTCTGCAGCCGTGGAGGAGAGGGATGGACAGAGACGGGCGATGTTTTTCAGGTGAAAGAAGGCTGTCTTTGTGATCTGTTTAGTGTATTTGTCGAAGTAGAGGGTTTGGTCAAAGATGACGCCAAGATTCCGGATGTGAGGGGAGGTGGATACTGGGAAACCGTCGATGTTGAGGGCAAAGTTATGGGTGGATTTGGTGAGCGTTTTTGGGCCAATGATGATTATTTCAGATTTATCATAGTTAAGTTTGAGGAAGTTGATTTGAAGCCAGGATTTTATTTCAGAGATGCAGTTTGTCAGGATAGAGTGGGTGTCGGTGGAGATGGACTTGGTGGAGATGAAAAGCTGGATGTCATCGGCGAAGCAGTGGAATTGGAGACCATGACGGCGGATTAAGTGACCAAGGGGGGACAGGTACAGGATGAAGAGGAGGGGGCCAATAACTGAACCTTGGGGGACACCTTGGGGGAGGGGAGCAGTGGGGGATTTGCAGTTATTGATGGAGATGAACTGGCATCTGTCAGAGAGGTATGATTTAATCCAAGAGAGGGCAGTGCCGGTAATGTTAAAGGTGGTTTCAAGTCGGGTGAGGAGGATGGTGTGATTGATGGTGTCAAAGGCGGCGCTGAGGTCGAGGAGGATGAGAATGTTGAGGTTGCCGGCGTCAGAGGAGAGGAGAAGGTCGTTGGTGATTTTGAGGAGAGCAGTTTCAGTACTGTGGTTGGAGCGGAATCCGGATTGGAATGTTTCATACAGGTTTTAATATGACATCAGTTAAAACTAGAAAGGGACTCGGAAGAGAGCACGCCTCCGCCAGGCTAGACGCCTCACATTTTGTATCCCACTGATAGGCCAGATCTGGTTCTGGACCTGAATCAAAATCGAATCGGCTTGTTTTTGACACCTAACCAACTCGTCCACCTAGTTTTTTTTTTTTGGCCCCATCTCTCAATGGCGAAGAATCACTTTCAAATAAAAAAATTTCTCGTATCCGGATCTTCACCAAAATCAAATCAATTCTTCCTTGTCACACACCCAACCTGTCCTTCACCAATATCTAATCAATTCTTCCTTGTCACACACCCAACCTGTCCTTCACCAAAATCTAATCGATTCTTCCTTGTCACACACCCAACCTGTCCTTCACCAAAATCTAATCGATTCTTCCTTGTCACACACCCAACCTGTCCTTCACCAATATCTAATCGATTCTTCCTTGTCACACACCCAACCTGTCCTTCACCAATATCTAATCGATTCTTCCTTGTCACACACCCAACCTGTCCTTCACCAATATCTAATCGATTCTTCCTTGTCACACACCCAACCTGTCCTCACCAATATCTAATCGATTCTTCCTTGTCACACACCCAACCTGTCCTTCACCAATATCTAATCGATTCTTCCTTGTCACACACCCAACCTGTCCTCACCAATATCTAATCGATTCTTCCTTGTCACACACCCAACCTGTCCTCACCAATATCTAATCGATTCTTCCTTGTCACACACCCAACCTGTCCTCACCAATATCTAATCGATTCTTCCTTGTCACACACCCAACCTGTCCTCACCAATATCTAATCGATTCTTCCTTGTCACACACCCAACCTGTCCTTCACCAATATCTAATCGATTCTTCCTTGTCACACACCCAACCTGTCCTCACCAATATCTAATCGATTCTTCCTTGTCACACACCCAACCTGTCCTTCACCAATATCTAATCGATTCTTCCTTGTCACACACCCAACCTGTCCTCACCAATATCTAATCGATTCTTCCTTGTCACACACCCAACCTGTCCTCACCAATATCTAATCGATTCTTCCTTGTCACACACCCAACCTGTCCTCACCAATATCTAATCGATTCTTCCTTGTCACACACCCAACCTGTCCTCACCAATATCTAATCGATTCTTCCTTGTCACACACCCAACCTGTCCTCACCAATATCTAATCGATTCTTCCTTGTCACACACCCAACCTGTCCTCACCAATATCTAATCGATTCTTCCTTGTCACACACCCAACCTGTCCTCACCAATATCTAATCGATTCTTCCTTGTCACACACCCAACCTGTCCTTCACCAATATCTAATCGATTCTTCCTTGTCACACACCCAACCTGTCCTCACCAATATCTAATCGATTCTTCCTTGTCACACACCCAACCTGTCCTCACCAATATCTAATCGATTCTTCCTTGTCACACACCCAACCTGTCCTCACCAATATCTAATCGATTCTTCCTTGTCACACACCCAATTTTGTTTCCACTTTATCACCCGCAGCTTCGAAGCTTGGATGGCATAGCAAAGCTCGTCGAGGCCCTCGGTGTCTACAGACAGCCCAGGATACACCGTGCCATCGGAGGGGCACTGAGGAATGCTGTGTTCGAGGACGATGACAACAAGATGGAAGTCAAAGCAGTTGGAGGTCTCGAAGCCCTGTCTGAGGTTCTAACAAACAGTGGTGATGCAGAGACCTTATGTCAGGTCACAGGTACAGTGAATAAGGCTGATTTTCGAGGTATAACTTGTCTGTTTCCTTTTTCCACTTGATCAATCATTCAATTAGTTAATTTAAAAGCATTTTGCACATGTTAAGTTTTGACATCTTGGGTTGCTTAACCACAATCTCCATCCAACACTACCCCCCAAAACACCTCAACGCCCCACTATCTCAATCCAACACTACCCCCCGAAACACCTCCACAATGCCCTACTATCTCAATCCAACACTACCCCCCAAAACACCTCCACAACGCCCCACTATCTCAATCCAACACTACCCCCCGAAACACCTCCACAATGCCCCACTACCTCAATCCAACACTACCCCCCAAAACACCTCCACAACGCCCCACTATCTCAATCCAACACTACCCCCCGAAACACCTCCACAATGCCCCACTATCTCAATCCAACACTAACCCCCTAAACACCTCCTCAATGCCCCACTATCTCAATCCAAAACTACCCCCCAAAACACCTCCACAACGCCCCACTATCTCAATCCAACACTACCCCCCGAAACACTTCCACAATGCCCCCACTATCTCAATCCAACACTACTCCCCAAAACACCTCCACAACGCCCCACTATCTCAATCCAACACTACCCCCCGAAACACCTCCACAATGCCCCACTGTCTCAATCCAACACTACCCCCCGAAACACTTCCACAGCGCCCCACTATCTCAATCCAACACTACTCCCCGAAACACCTCCACAATGCCCCCACTATCTCAATCCAACACTACCCCCCGAAACACTTCCACAATGCCCCCACTATCTCAATCCAACACTACTCCCCGAAACACCTCCACAATGCCCCACTATCTCAATCCAACACTACCCCCCTAAACACCTCCTCAATGCCCCACTATCTCAATCCAACACTACCCCCGAAACACTTCCACGATGCCCCACTACCTCAATCCAACACTACCCCCCGAAACACTTCCATGCCCCACTATCTCAATCCAACACTACCCCCGAAACACTTCCACGCCCCACTACCTCAATCCAACACTACCCCCCAAAACACCTCAACGCCCCACTATCTCAATCCAACACTACCCCCCGAAACACTTCCATGCCCCACTACCTCAATCCAACACTACCCCCCAAACACTTCCACGCCCCACTATCTCAATCCAACACTACCCCCCAAACACTTCCATGCCCCACTATCTCAATCCAACACTACCCCCAAAACACTTCCACGACGCCCCACTTCCTCAATCCAACACTACCCCCCAAAACACCTCAACGCCCCACTACCTCAATCCAACACTACCCCCCAAAACACCTCAACGCCCCACTATCTCAATCCAACACTACCCCCCGAAACACTTCCACACCCCACTACCTCAATCCAACACTACCCCCGAAACACTTCCACGCCCCACTACCTCAATCCAACACTACCCCCGAAACACTTCCATGCCCCACTATCTCAATCCAACACTACCCCCCGAAACACTTCCACGCCCCACTACCTCAATCTAACACTACCCCCGAAACACTTCCACGCCCCACTATCTCAATCCAACACTACCCCCCGAAACACTTCCACGCCCCACTACCTCAATCCAACCCTACCCCCGAAACACTTCCACGCCCCACTATCTCAATCCAACACTACCCCCCGAAACACTTCCACGCCCCACTACCTCAATCCAACACTACCCCCGAAACACTTCCACGCCCCACTATCTCAATCCAACACTACCCCCCGAAACACTTCCACGCCTCACTATCTCAATCCAACACTACCCCCGAAACACTTCCACGCCCCACTATCTCAATCCAACACTACCCCCCAAACACTTCCACGCCTCACTATCTCAATCCAACACTACCCCCCGAAACACTTCCACGATGCCCCACTACCTCAATCCAACACTACCCCCCAAAACACCTCAACGCCCCACTATCTCAATCCAACACTACCCCCCTAAACACTTCCACAATGCCCCACTATCTCAATCCAACAGTTCCCCCTAAACACTTCCACAATGCCCCACTATCTCAATCCAACACTACCCCCCTAAACACTTCCACAATGCCCCACTATCTCAATCCAACAGTACCCCCTAAACACTTCCACAATGCCCCACTATCTCAATCCAACAGTAACCCCTAAACACTTCCACAATGCCCCACTACCTCAATCCAACAGTACCCCCTAAACACTTCCACAATGCCCCACTATCTCAATCCAACAGTACCCCCTAAACACTTCCACAATGCCCCACTATCTCAATCCAACAGTACCCCCTAAACACTTCCACAATGCCCCACTACCTCAATCCAACAGTACCCCCTAAACACTTCCACAATGCCCCACTATCTCAATCCAACAGTACCCCCTAAACACTTCCACAATGCCCCACTACCTCAATCCAACAGTACCCCCTAAACACTTCCACAATGCCCCACTATCTCAATCCAACAGTACCCCCTAAACACTTCCACAATGCCCCACTATCTCAATCCAACAGTACCCCCTAAACACTTCCACAATGCCCCACTACCTCAATCCAACAGTACCCCCCCCCCCCCCCAATACACTTCCACGCCCCACTACCTCAATGCAGCACTACCCCCCCCGCCAAACACTACTCTCCCGGCCCGCCCCTCCCCCCCCCCCCCCCCCCCCCCAGAAGCAACTCTGTCTCTGTGTCGGGTAATGAAAGTCACCTCACCAGGTTGAGCTGTGGTCACCACATGTCCCTCCAACACTATTTACACAGGATTCCCTCTGCAGAAAACAAGCACAGCCAACACCAGATACGTGTGGAACAGCAGTTACGGCCTTGACACTGATAGTGATGCAAGTGATAATGGAGAATCCGAACTCTTAACTCATTAACTGGTGGTACATGTTAGAGGAAGGGTCCAGCCTGTGATTAGGGTGGTGCCATAAGGTGTTCGAAACGCTTACACACCAAAGTTCATTTTAAATACTAGGACGTGCCCGTACGTGGGTGCCCGTTCCTTGCCAAAAAAAAAAAAAAAAATGTCTTCGCCCATGCATGCATGGGCGTGCCCATGGGCCCATGGGCGTGCCCGTAAGTGCGTGATGTGACCGTACAATGAATGTATCGTCCCGACGCTGCAGCTCGGATGGCGCTGCAGTTAATCGGGCCTGTATCGGCAGAGTTATTATAAACGTGTACTACAATCGATCGTACCTTACAGCGTCTGCTCGCCACGTTCAGCATCAGTACGTCGTCACTATGACTATCCGTAAGTCCGGAAGTGACGTCCTCATTTGACTGTCCGGAAGGTCGCATATCGCAGTTACGATGAATCGCAAATTAGTTTTAATTAGTTTTAAAACATAGTTTAACGCCAACATAGTTTGCCAACGTGAAATAAATGAATACGCTCTCAAATGTGCCGTCCGAGGCAGAGTCTGTTCGCCACGTTCGGCACACGTGATAGCTCGCTGCTCTCTGACTGGTTGAATCGTTTTTTGGACATAGCTCGGTAACTACTTCTCCGATTAATATGAAACCTTGAAAAGGCACATCCTCAGGTCCCCAGCAATATATCTGGCAAGTTTCAATTAGATCGGACCCGTGGTTGTCGAGAAACAGCGGTCACAGACACACAGACACACAGAGATTACTGGAATTATAGATAGATGGATCGTGTGCCATGATCTTTGCTGGGATCGTGTAACGGAACAAAAACGGAAAAAAACATTTTAAATATGGATCGTGTGCCATGATCTTTGCTGGGATCGTGTAACGGAACAAAAACGGAAAAAAACAAGATAGGAAGTCCAACAGCGGCGTAGCCGGGATTGTAAAATATTATAAAGCACAAACACACATGATTAGCTTTTTAAACAGTCGCTAATGGTGTTTGTAACATTGAACAAAGAAATTTGGAGGAATCTCGGAATCCATGAGGTAAGTTTTACTTACAGAAAATGAGGGAAGATCTACTGTAATCTATATACCCCACAGGGTTGGGTTAATAACATGCTATCAAAAAACCGAGGCGAATTCCTTACTTCCGCGGTTGTTAGTACCGTACACCACTTATCATGGAATCATGAACCATACACCGCTTCAATTCATCAACTTTGTATTCCCGACATTGGGATTAAAGTGTTATGGTCATATTTCCTGTATTATTATTATTATTACTACTATTACGAAAACGATACAACTGAAACGATACACTACTGTATTAAGAAACCTGGGCTTAATTTGTCCGAAGCAGTCCGAAGGTGAAGCATGAAGCCTAAGGCCTATACGTACCATTTTGTTGGAAGAGACGATAAACGTCTCTGCTTTCGATATTTGATGATCATTTTAACAATCAGTTTGTTTGTGGTTTTTTTTTTTGTTTTTTTTTGTATACTGAATCGAGGCTCATGAAAGAGCTATAATTTATTTCACAAACAAATCAACCAGACAAACAAAATATACAAAAAGAGGGAGCGGAAGACAAGATGGGGAGAGAAGGGGAAGCACACAACCACAACATTTGAGAGCAGGGAGAAGTGTGGGAGGGAGAGGGCTTGGGGGCAGGAGGCATGGGAAGGGGGGGGGGGGGGAGGGGGGAGAGGTATAAAACACAAGGGGACCGAAATTAACGGGGGTAGAAAAGATCAAGGTTTTGGATGGGGGAGGATAAGAGATGGTGGTGAACAGCTGTTTTAAAGACCTGGAGGGTGGAGTGGGATTGAAGAGAGTGAGGGAGTTTGTTCCAGAGGCGGGAGAAAAGAGGAATGAAGGAGTGAAGGTGAGCAGAAAGTCTTGATTTTGGCAGTTTAACCATAAGAGGGTTGCAGGCAGATCTTGTGCGACCTGTAGGAATATTTGGGGGACAGAGCCCAGAGAGAGCTGGGGGAGCAAGGCCGGAGAGGAGTCGGTAGAAGACGGAAAGACCACCAACCTGCCTGCGGTGAGTGAGTGAAAGGCCCTTGGAGTTGGCTTCATCGCGGGAGATTCCAATGATTCTGAACGCTTTGGTTTCAACAGCGTGAAGACGAGCTAGGTGTGAGGCAGGAGCACCAGCCCAGAGGGGAGAGCAGTATTCCATAGAGCTGCGGATGAAAGCCTTGTATGTGGTGAGGAGCTCAGGTGTGCCAAGGAAGGACTTCGCACGACGGAGGATGCCCAGTCGGCGACTGGCTTTGGAGGCCAGATTTGAAATGTGGTTTTCCCAGGAAAGATCATGGCAAATAGTGAGACCCAAAAGCTTGAGTGACAGAACTTCTTGGAGAGGATTATTCAGAAAGTGGATGGGAGGGTTTTCACACTGAAATTGCTCTATTGTGCTGAAGCGTTTGTTGCTTATGCAAAAGCTAATATTACATGATCCCCGACCCTATTCTTAGGTGGGTGTGGCGGAGCGTTTTAGGCCCCCACTAAGAAATAGACCGGGCCACACTGGGTACCGCTGTTAGTAGGCCTACCATATAAACAAGTCTCCATTATTGAGGCTATGCTAAAAAACGAGTCTGAAATTAGTCACGCTAAATCCTGTTTTCCTTTTCAGAAGTTTGGAATATTAATATCTCTTGCAATGGTTTCAGGAACTTTGTGGAATCTCTCCTCTCTGGAGGAATTAAAACCTCCAATGTTGGACCTCGTGCTCCAGCCTTTGAGCAAAAGGGCAATCATCCCACAGATGGAATCGAAGAAAGATATGGAACTGCTACATAACTCGACCGGATGCCTCAGGTAACGGAGAAGGTTATGTCAAAGTAGTAAAGGTGGTGATTGAAAATTTGGGAGGCAAGCCCTACCCATAAATTGCCATTAATATGAATACGCATTGCGTGGAGTGAGAGCTTCGTCGACAATGGTCAGTCGATCGAGTACGCAGCCCTCGCAAACATCTGTAGACCTAGGCCTAGCTAGGCTAGGTTGTTTGATCTTGGGCTTAGAATTAAAATTCAAATTAATCTTATTGAATGGATAGATTGGGATAGAATGCAGGACTTACCTCCTGAAGGCTATATAGTCTGTACTTCCAGTCGACTGGACCAGTTACGTAGGTCCGACTGGCAGGTACGTACTGAAATCGGTGTACCTGGCTTAAATGAAGTCGGTGTGGCTGGCGGAAAACTGAAGTCGGTGTAGCTGGTGGAAAAAAGAAGTAGGTGTAGCTGGCATAAATGATGATCGGTTTCGAATTCAAAATCCGTACTGTACAGTACTGTATTGTAATTTATTGATTTTAATCACCAGGTGAAAATTTTTTTCATCAACAGGTGAAAATAATTTATCGGTCACGCCAGACCAAAGCAAGATCACATGAGCAAGATGCTTTTATGAAAAAGCGAACAATGAACAATAAATGAATAAATGAATTCATTTATATATATATATATATATTGATTTTAATCACCAGGTGAAAATAATTTATCGGTCGCGCCAGACCAAAGCAAGATCACGTGAGCAAGATGGCGGATCATGGAAGGGACAAGATGGCGGATCATGGAAGGGACAAGATGGCGGATCATGGAAGGGACATTTCAAATGACAACATGAAATTTTGTTCCCAAGGGAATGGGGAAAAATTTGAATTTTTTTTTCATGAAATTTGAAATGAAAGTGAACTTATAAATGGATTTACATAAAATTTTGAATGGATTTACATATGCATGCAATTGGCATAGAGGTTCGCTTATGAAGCTCTCTATAACATCTTCTTTGAACCTACAAACTATTATACGGGGATAGAGGAGGATGGCACAGGATCCCCCATTTGGGATCCTTGGAACAAAACACCGCCTCCCCCAACCAAATCTTGTGTGAACGTAGTACCACAATGAAGCAACAGAACCTGATAGTTCCGCGGTTGAGACACAAATGTTGAGAAGTTGCACTCAGGCTCCTCGAATGAGACCTTGTGAAGGGCCGACTACCTTTCATGAATCTTCCTCATCTCCTCTATCCTCCACTTCCCTGGTTTCAGTAATTGTTTTACCAACTTGTCTAAAATCCCCAACAGCATTCCCTCATATTTCCATCTTGTCTCCTTGAACCCAAGAAACCTATCATCAGCACTTCCGCTCAGTAGGCGACTCATTTTGGAAGATGCAGACCTCGTGGACTCCCTGGTTTCATGGAGTGAGCGTGACTGGCACCACGATGCTCATCAGGTTTGAACACCTCAACTCCTGTCCTCCTTGTTTTTCATCAATTGCTTTTCTTTCACTCCAATATAATTTTACCTCATTCATAATCTTTCTTAAATTAGTCTGCACCTTCCTTGCGTCCCTCTTTTTCTCTCTCAGAATGACTTCCTGTCCATGCTTTTATCCTTCCAGGATCCGGACTACAGCCTCAACACTTTGGAGCACAGTGTCTGTACACTGAGGAACATCAGTTATGAACCGGAAATGTCTGCAGCCTGTGTCCCTGGGCAACCACGTCGCTCTCCTTCGCTCTTTAAAAATACTCTACCCAAGGTCACCTTCGTTCCTTGCCGTTCTGTCTTCGGTGGTCTCTGTCTTCTACCGCCTCCTCTCTGGTCTTGCACTCGTAGAAGGGATGAATAATGGGACTGAGAGACAGACATACGTACCGATGGTGGGAATGCAAGTTACTGATAGATGAGCTAGACTGATATGATGTGGAGCAAGTTATTGATCGCTCAATGACCCACTTGGATTGTGAGTCGTGTGTTGGCGAAAACAAACTTGAGAATGTCCACCAAAAGGTTTCGTGAGAAATGCTTCCATCGGTTTTAAACGATGCAAATGGACAGCCGGACAATGTACCATGAAATAGGGTCGTTGAAATGTAGCTCCAGGTTATTTAAACATAATGGACAGCAATGTCAGCCACCCAGGTATAAGTAGACATTTATGGATGAACACATCCCGTAAATGTACATTGGAATGTTTCAGTGGCCCGAATCTTTCAGGATGCTCAACAACAACAATAGGCATTTTAAGGCCATTTTCCCTGCTAGAGCGGGGGTTAGCCTTGCGGTCCCCATGACAATCTTCTCCATTTTGCCCTATTTTCTGCATCTCCCCTTGTTAACCCCCTTGCCCGCATTTCTTCTTCCACCATCTTTAGCCAAGTCTTTCTCGGTCTTCCCCGTCCTCCACTTCCTTCGACATTCATTTCCATCACTCTTCTCAACCAGTCACGTTCATCCTTCCTCAACACATGACCAAACCATCTCAACCTGTTCCTCTTCACAGCATCCATCACAGGCTCTATTCCCATCATCTTTCGCAATTCATCATTTGTCTTCCTCTCTCTCAACGATACTCCGCACATCCACCGAACCATTCGCATTTCCACCCTTTCCAGCCTTCGTTGCTGCTCCACGTTCATTACCCATGTCTCGCTCCCATAAATCTCAGGATGTTCATCAAAGGAAAATCACAATCTCCATTAACATTTTTTGTCGACCTGCAGGCAAAACCCATGTTTGAAGCACAGCCAAAAGGAGTGGCACGACTGCACCACCCTCGCATGGTGCAGACCTACATTGACATCCTTGGATCTTCAAAGAACCCCGTGTTACGAGAAGCAGCAGCCGGAGCTTTGCACAACATCACCTCGGGATCTTCAGAGGTTTGGAATTATTCAATATAAGACAACGTAATGAAGAAGCGAATAACAATGGAAATGGGTTTGGGTGACATTGGTGGTTGAGTTATGATGTTGTGGACCAGAACCTCCAGATTGCGTTGAGAAGTTGCTCTTGAAAGCCAATGTTTGGGGCCAGAGATTAGTCGTCCTTGGGTTTGTACTGGAAAACGAAGTAGAGAACAGGTTGGGATGAGAATGTGGAATAAATATGGAGTTGATGTTTGCAGGCCTCAAAGTCCCTCGGCAAGATATTCCTGAACAGGGATGGTGTTGGGATTCTCAAAAACCTACTGCAGGGCCAAGATCCTTCCACGACTATTTCTGCTATTCATATAACCAGTAGCCTGTCACGGTGCCCGGAGAACCACGCGATCTTAAGTGTGTACCTCCAGTAAGAGTATTTGTAAAACACAATGTCTACTTTCCAGCAGCATCCTCTCTTTACACAAAATGCATCTTGTGCGATTGCCCACACTTTATTGATTTATTTTTACAGGATCCAAGGCTTGTAGTGGAGCTGCCACACACACACACACACACAAACGAATACACGAGACATAACACGTGACAGTTAAATGAGACAAACATAGCCACTGAGCTTGGGGGAAGTTCCGCCTCTTCCCAGCCCAGGGCATTCTGGGTACCAGCGACGTCACAACAATGGTGCCAACCTTTGCACCACACTCAGCGGACCATTTCCGAAGGAGAGATTTCCTTGGATGCCACCAATGGAGATTATCCGTGCTCTATCCCTTTAAATGCTGATACAGAAAGGAAACCGCACATACCATTTTTAGTCTTTCCTATCACTCGGCAGGAATTTGAACTGCCGACTTTCCAGACTCGGAGGGGATGATCAAACCATGACACCACCCAGTCGTAATAGGACTTCCTGGGGGACAAACTCTGAAGTGCTTTACAAACATTGATATTGTTAACCGAGATTCATTACACTTTGGCAAGCCTGGTGTTTTGGCTCAACGGTTGAGGCCAGCTGAAGACCTTAGGGTCTTGAGTTTGAGCCCCCGCCGTTCCGTTAAATAACACCAGGTCGGTTGACTCAGCCTGTCATCCTTCTGAGGTCGACAAAATGAGTACAGTACCAGCTTACTGGAAACAGGGGGCACTGCATCAGCAGCACAGCTGTGCTCCCAGCAACGATGCAACCAGCAGCCACAGCTGCATACGAAATAATGATAATTACACCTTTTAAATTACTTCTACTGCAGCACCGACATCAGATCATGTGACTTGTGCATGCTGTTGCTTCTCCCAAAGTGTAACTCCGTTCCACCACTTGTCTACCTTTCCTTTGCTAGACCAACATTTGTTGCCTTCGCTCCTCTCTCTGCTGTCTACAAGGCGCGTCGCAGGTACTCCAGATAAGACGGACGTCTTCTTAAGCTCGGCATGTTCCTCGATATCGAGGGTCGTTGGAAATAATCCGGTGGCTGCACGGCGCCTTGTGGATCTCAATGGCATCCAGAGCCTGCATACGTTGGCCAGCCAGAATACGAGGTAAGGCCCTACCTTGATGACATACTACGAGTCTGTGTGAAGGCCAGTGTCGGTAGACAAGGTATGCAATGGACTTTACCACCCAGAATTCTAGGTAAGGCCATACCTTGATGACATGATGGAATACTAGTCTATGTGAAGGCCAGTGTCGGTAGACAAGGTATGCAATGGACTTTACCACCCAGAATTCTAGGTAAGGCCATACCTTGATGACATGATGGAATACTTGTCTATGTGAAGGCCAGTGTCGGTAGACAAGGTATGCAATGGACTTTACCAGCCAGAATTCTAGGTAAGGCCTTACCTTGATGACATGATGGAATACTTGTCTATGTGAAGGCCAGTGTCGGTAGACAAGGTATGCAATGGACTTTACCAGCCAGAATTCTAGGTAAGGCCTTACCTTGATGACATGATGGAATACTAGTCAATGTGAAGGCCAGTGTCGGTAGACGAGGTATGCAATGGACTTTACCAGCCAGAACTGAAGGTAAGGCCTTACCTTGATGACATGATGGAATACTAGTCTATGTGAAGGCCAGTGTCGGTAGACAAGGTATGCAATGGACTTTACCAGCCAGAATTCTAGGTAAGGCCTTACCTTGATGACATGATGGAATACTAGTCAATGTGAAGGCCAGTGTCGGTAGACGAGGTATGCAATGGACTTTACCAGCTTGAACTCAAGGTAAGGCCTTACCTTGATGACATGATGGAATACTAGTCTATGTGAAGGCCAGTGTCGGTAGACAAGGTATGCAATGGACTTTACCAGCCAGAATTCTAGGTAAGGCCTTACCTTGATGACATGATGGAATACTAATCAATGTGAAGGCCAGTGTCGGTAGACGAGGTATGCAATGGACTTTACCAGCCAGAACTCAAGGTAAGGCCTTACCTTGATGACATGATGGAATACTAGTCTATGTGAAGGCCAGTGTCGGTAGACAAGATATGCAATGGACTTTACCAGCCAGAATTCTAGGTAAGGCCATACCTTGATGACATGATGGAATACGAGTCTATGTGAAGGCCAGTGTCGGTAGACAAGGTATGCAATGGACTTTACCAGCCAGAATTCTAGGTAAGGCCTTACCTTGATGACATGATGGAATACTAGTCTATGTGTAGGCCAGTGTCGGTAGACAAGGTATGCAATGGACTTTACCAGCCAGAATTCTAGGTAAGGCCTTACCTTGATGACATGATGGAATACTAGTCTATGTGAAGGCCAGTGTCGGTAGACAAGGTATGCAATGGACTTTACCAGCCAGAATTCTAGGTAAGGCCATACCTTGATGACATGATGGAATACTAGTCTATGTGAAGGCCAGTGTCGGTAGACAAGATATGCAATGGACTTTACCAGCCAGAATTCTAGGTAAGGCCTTACCTTGATGACATGATGGAATACTAGTCTATGTGTAGGCCAGTGTCGGTAGACAAGGTATGCAATGGACTTTACCAGCCAGAATTCTAGGTAAGGCCTTACCTTGATGACATGATGGAATACTAGTCTATGTGAAGGCCAGTGTCGGTAGACAAGGTATGCAATGGACTTTACCAGCCAGAATTCTAGGTAAGGCCTTACCTTGATGACATGATGGAATACTAATCAATGTGAAGGCCAGTGTCGGTAGACGAGGTATGCAATGGACTTTACCAGCCAGAACTCAAGGTAAGGCCTTACCTTGATAACATGATGGAATACTAGTCTATGTGAAGGCCAGTGTCGGTAGACAAGATATGCAATGGACTTTACCAGCCAGAATTCTAGGTAAGGCCATACCTTGATGACATGATGGAATACGAGTCTATGTGAAGGCCAGTGTCGGTAGACAAGGTATGCAATGGACTTTACCAGCCAGAATTCTAGGTAAGGCCTTACCTTGATGACATGATGGAATACTAGTCTATGTGTAGGCCAGTGTCGGTAGACAAGGTATGCAATGGACTTTACCAGCCAGAATTCTAGGTAAGGCCTTACCTTGATGACATGATGGAATACTAGTCTATGTGAAGGCCAGTGTCGGTAGACAAGGTATGCAATGGACTTTACCAGCCAGAATTCTAGGTAAGGCCATACCTTGATGACATGATGGAATACTAGTCTATGTGAAGGCCAGTGTCGGTAGACAAGATATGCAATGGACTTTACCACCCAGAATTCTAGGTAAGGCCATACCTTGATGACATGATGGAATACTAGTCTATGTGAAGGCCAGTGTCGGTAGACAAGGTATGCAATGGACTTTACCAGCCAGAATTCTAGGTAAGGCCATACCTTGATGACATGATGGAATACTAGTCTATGTGAAGGCCAGTGTCGGTAGACGAGGTATGCAATGGACTTTACCAAAAGTTAATGCTCCTTTGCAACAGTCGTGGTAAACAAGGTGTTGCTTCTGTTTAGACCATTTATTTTGCTCCGATGAAGGGCTAATGCTCGAAACGACAGCCACCCCTGGCTCTCTGTGGCGGTAAAAATACTTTTATCCCCTTTTAGTTGCAAAATATATTGCCAGGAAAATGAGTGTGTCGGTAAGGTCCAACATGTTGATGTGTGTCAGTGAGGTCCAACATGTTGATGTGTCAGTAAGGTCCAACATGTTGATGTGTGTCGGTAAGGTCCAACATGTTGATGTGTCAGTAAGGTCCAACATGTTGATGTGTATCAGTAAGGTCCAACATGTTGATGTGTGTCGGTAAGGTCCAACATGTTGATGTGTGTCAGTAAGGTCCAACATGTTGATGTGTGTCAGTAAGGTCCAACATGTTGATGTGTGTCGGTAAGGTCCAACATGTTGATGTGTGTCGGTAAGGTCCAACATGTTGATGTGTGTCGGTAAGGTCCAACATGTTGATGTGTGTCAGTAAGGTCCAACATGTTGATGTGTCAGTAAGGTCCAACATGTTGATGTGTGTCGGTAAGGTCCAACATGTTGATGTGTGTTGGTAAAGTCCAACATGTTGATGTGTGTCAGTAAGGTCCAACATGTTGATGTGTGTCAGTAAGGTCCAACATGTTGATGTGTGTCGGTAAGGTCCAACATGTTGATGTGTGTCGGTAAGGTCCAACATGTTGATGTGTGTCGGTAAGGTCCAACATGTTGATGTGTGTCAGTAAGGTCCAAGATGTTGATGTGTGTTGGTAAGGTCCAACATGTTGATGTGTGTCGGTAAGGTCCAACATGTTGATGTGTGTCGGTAAGGTCCAAAATGTTGATGTGTGTCGGTAAGGTCCAACATGTTGATGTGTGTCGGTAAGGTCCAACATGTTGATGTGTGTCGGTAAGGTCCAACATGTTGATGTGTGTCGGTAAAGTCCAACATGTTGATGTGTGTCGGTAAGGTCCAACATGTTGATGTGTGTCGGTAAAGTCCAACATGTTGATGTGTGTCGGTAAGGTCCAACATGTTGATGTGTGTCAGTAAGGTCCAACATGTTGATGTGTGTTGGTAAGGTCCAACATGTTGATGTGTGTCAGTAAGGCCCAAGCTTGGCGAGGATTTAATGATGCCCTAGTCAAATCCGATACATCACAAATCTACCACATATGTACCGGGTATGGCCTACAAGCCTACATTTCTCCTCAACAGCTCCCTCAGGAGGTCTGGGATGGCAGCGGGCATGGTGCTTCAACAACTTTGGGACATCAAAGGGATGCGGCAGTTGCTCAAGAAGGTTTGTACAGTTCTTTAGATGTTCACTTTCGATGTTTATAGATGTTCACTTTACTCATTGCTGTAGTTTACGACATAACCAATGCAGATCTGCTCTTGCATCATTATTATTGTCAACAAAGTGTAGCTTTGAGTTGTTTATTTATTCATTTGACTGTGGTGATAGAATTGGTTCATGCAGGATGAAGTACAGGTAAACCTGGGTTGTTTTTTTTGTATACAAGATCGAGGCTCATGTAGAGCTAACATTGATCACAAAAATACAAACTGACACATAAAACATATGATAAAGGGAGTTGGAGACAAGATGGGGAGAGAGAGGGGCACAAGTACAACGTTTGAGAGCAGGGACATCGGGAGATCTGTGGGAGGGAGAGGGCTTGGGGGAGGAGGCACGGGAAGAGGGTGGGAGAGGTATAAAACACATGGACATTACTAGGACTTCCAGGTAAGAAGTCGGTATTTCAAAAAATGTGGATCTGGGGTGAATTAACGGGGGTAGAAAAGATCAAGGTTTTGGATGGGGGAAGATAAGAGATGGTGGTGAACAGGTGTTTTAAAGACCTGGAGGGAGGAGTGGGATTGAAGAGAGTGAGGGAGTTTGTTCCAGAGGCGGGAGAAAAGGGGAATGAAAGAGTGAAATGAAAGGTGAATGAATGAAGTGAGGAATGAAAGCGTTATCCTGGATTTTATCAAACCGACATGCTTTCGTAACCTGCAGTAACCCATGTTGCCAGTAGGCTCTCATAGCGGTGCTTCTGGTAGTCCTTGTTGTTTCTGTCCACCATTTGTATTGGTCACAGTGATCGCACTATGTCTTCATTACCTCCGCCACCAAAAGTTGTGGACGTCTTCTGTCAAAAATAGGTGGATGAGATGGTGAGGCGACAAGAACAAGCCAATTCGATTTTGGTTCAGGTCCGGATCCAGAGCTGACCTATCGGTGGGATACAAAACGTAAACTGTTCAGCATGGCGGAGGCATCCACATACTATTCCGTTTTTCTGTGGAATCGTTTTTTTTCACAACGTAATGCCTTCCCTTGTATTTGTGTGCGCAGCAGCTCTACTACGAGCCCTGAGAGACTACAAAAAAATAATAATAATAATTTGGCTGAGGCCTAGCAGAGTGAAGTCAAGGAAAGCCAATTTTTTTTTTTGGAACTCCGGCTGCATTTTCCATCCAATCATCATGTAACTTCGTTTAAGCATTCTCCATGGGTAATCACCTCTATGTTGAAAGTTCCATGTCAATTGCTCAAGCGGTTTTTGAAAAACAAATTTAAATATTAATCAGATGGGCCACCTACGACGGGCCACTTTATAACTGTGGACAGTTATGACCAGGTTCGAAGCTGCCCTGCTTTGATACAACGCCGCTTTGATCAGACACGTGACCCATGATGGCCTTTGTATAAGACTCGGGAAACGTGTGAAGTTTTTCCATCAATATGGTTGCCCAACCATGTGACCAACGACATTATAAATTTACACTGATATATTCCGAAACACTCGTTGATCTGGTGTGTGAAGTTTCACATCTGTCTTGGAAGCGGTTCTGGAGAAGATAAAATTGTAAGGTTTCTTCTTCTTTCAAATAATTGAAACATTCTGCCTACAAGATCATCAAACCAATCATGTTGAGATTTTAAACATGTATTCCCCTTTACAAGACCATACTTCTAAAGTTTGACTTTGATAGCTTAAGCGGTTTCAGAAAAGTATTTATTTATTTTCCTGTGATCCAATATGGCTGCCCAACCATTTGATCTATGACATCATACATTTAAACTCTGCTCTAATTGGGTAGGGGATAAGGTGTGTTAAGTTTCATGTTGATCGGATAAGGTTCATTTTTTTCTCTCCAAAATGGCTGCCAAACCACGTGACCTATACAGCAGCCAAACCACGTGACCACATCATCATTTTCACACGATATGCAGCAATGGTGTGAGATTCTATTTGTAAAATTTTGCATTGTTCGAGTAAGCGGTTTCAGAGAAAAAAATTTTTTTTTGTGGAAGATCCTTTTGTGCCACCGTCGGACAATCTGCCGAACAGCAGAATTATCTATCATCCATCTGTTCTACAGCAACATAATCCAGTTCTTGAAGGACATATTCTGTAAGGTACTTAGTTGTTAAGTTTTATGCTTCCCAATCTTTCGCTAGTCCATTGGCATACAGTTCAATGAAGTTTTGTCCAAAAGGAAATGGTAGATCCTGGAAAGAGCTCAACACCAACTTCTGTCATGCCAACTGGATTACCTGTGCTCTGCTCAGACACAATGGGCTCCAAGCAGAGTCTGCGTATGCCTCGACCCTTCCTGAAAGCTCGAACACGCACTCTCCTCCTCCAATGAGTTGTGGACTCTCAGCACGCTTCCGTCGTACTTGCTTCCTGTCGTTTCTGTAGTGACATCTGTAATGGAACAATTGCATTTAAAACAAAACATCTAATCAGAAAAAACAGAAATCTGATTGAGAGGTGTGTGTGTCCAGGTAAAAAAACAAAAAAAAAAATTCCCAAAATGCATGAGGATTTCTGATTGTGTTTGTCTGAGGTTTTTCTGAGGTAAGAATTCCCAACTCAGTCATGCACCGGTTCTTTAGACATTCTCTTTCAAGCACGGGCACTATGGAAGCCTCGGCAGGTGTACCGTTCAGTCGTCCACACCGTCCCGTAATGATTGCCTTTTTCTCCATCCGAGAAAATTTCTCCAGGATGGATTTACAACCACCATAAGGAAAGTCTTCGAGAGAAAAAATGGAAAGGAGGTGTAAGAGGAGATGTTACGGAGAGAAGGGGAAATGTAATTGGGAGTATACAAGAAAGGAGGGGTTGGGGGAAAGTGTGGCGGACACGAAAGCCCACTGGCGTGGTGACATCATTCCGCGCACCGAGTGGGCGGCGGCCACGCCCAAGAGAGAGGCGTGGCCTCAAGATATACACGGGGCGCGCAGCCCGGAGCAGCTCAGTGCTGCAGTTTGAGTACTTTCAATAAAGACTCTTTTATGAACCGCGTTGTCCGCTTGCTCCTTGCGTAAGCATTAGCGCGCGCAGCATCGCGCTTCATATGGTGACCTCGACGTTGGATCTGCCGTAGCGATCCTTCCGAACACGACGCCATTGCAATGGCAAACAACAATGCAATGTCGATTAAACTTCCCGAATTTTGGGAGGCCCAGGCCGAAGTCTGGTTCGTCCAAGCCGAAGCCCAATTTCAGCTTCGGCGCCTCACCGGCGACGACACGCGCTACTGCCACGTCGTCGCCTCCCTCGGGCCCGGCACGGCCGCTCGAGTTGTGTCCGTCCTTCGCCACCCACCGGACGGCCACAAGTACGAGGCACTCAAGCGGCTACTCCTAGCCACGTTCGGCCTCACGGACGACGCACGGGCCGACCGCCTCCTGGATCTCCCCGAGCTCGGCGACACGCGCCCGTCGGTCCGAATGGACCATATGCTGTCACTGTTGGGCGACGAAGCCCCCGGTTCTCTATGCCGGGCGCTTTTCCGTCGCCAACTTCCAGCACAGGTTCGCCTCGCGTTGGCTGGGACCGTGCTAACGGAACCCCAAGCATTGGCAGCCGAGGCGGACAGGTACTTCGCGGCTTCGGATACGCGGGCGAGAGTCGGTCCACAGCATCAGCTTGCACAGCATACGCAGCATGCTGATACGCACCTCGTGACCGCCGCCACGCCCCGCCCACCGCCGCGGCGAAAACCGCCACCGCGGGGAAAACCGCCAACTCCACCGGCCTGGCGGAGCCAGCCGCACTCCTCCAGCTCCACCACCTGGTGCTGGTTCCACGCCAAGTTCGGCCACGAGGCTCGGCAGTGTCATCCGCCATGCTCCTTCAACAGGTCGGGAAACGCCCGGGCCGGCGCTCAATAGTGGCGATGAGCGCCGGCCGTTCGAGCAGCCTACTGTTCATAACGGACACCTTATCCGGGCGCCGTTACCTGTGCGACACGGGAGCGCAGGTGAGTGTCATTCCCGCCGGCACGTCAGACAAGCACGCCGCGGGCGGGGGCCCCGCGCTGCTTGCCGCGAATGGGACGCCCATCCGTACGTACGGAAAACGCTGCCTCTCTCTGCGGTTCGGAGGGCAGGTTTTCCGATGGACGTTCGTCACCGCCGACGTGCCCATGGCACTGCTTGGCGCGGACTTCCTGTGCGCTAATGGGCTCCTGGTCGACGTAAAGCGCAGACGTCTTGTCCAGGCCGAGACGTTCAGCTCGCTCGCTTGTGCACTGCCCAGCTCATCGAGCAGCTCAACAAGCGGCTCGCCGAGCGGCTTGCCAAGCGGCTTGCCGAACGGTTCAGTTCCGGCCACGTTGATCTGTACGCTTCCGGCAGTGGACGAATTCACCCGCCTCCTCGCCGGCTTCCCGGCCCTCACGCGGCCCACCTTCTTGGCGGGGGCCGTCAAGCACGGGGTGGCCCATCACATCCCCACCGTCGGGCCACCGGTCTACGCCCGGGCACGCCGCCTCAAGCCGACGAAGCTGGCGGTGACAAAAGCGGCGTTCGCTACCCTGGAGCGACTCTGCATCGTTCGGCGCTCGGAGAGTGCTTGGGCGTCGCCGCTGCACATCGTGCCGAAGACCGGCGGGGGATGGCGACCGTGCGGGGACTATCGCCGTCTCAATGACGCCACCACTCCCGACCGCTACCCCGTCCCCCACATTCAGGACAATTCCGCCCGTTTGGCGGGCATGTCCTTCTTCTCGAAGGTGGACCTCATACGCGGCTACCATCAGGTCCCCGTCAGGCCGGAGGACGTCCCGAAGACGGCGGTCATCACGCCATTCGGACTCTTCGAGTTCCTGCGGATGCCCTTCGGTCTGAAGAATGCGGCTCAGGCGTTCCAGCAACTGATGGACAGCGTCCTGCGCGACTTGGATTTTGTCTACGTCTACCTGGACGATATCCTCGTCGCCAGCGCGTCCCGCGAAGAGCACCTACGCCACCTCCGCACGCTCTTCGAACGCCTGGGCCAGCATGGCCTGATTGTGAACCCCGCAAAGTGCCGGTTCGGTGTCGCCGTAATCGATTTTCTGGGGCACCGTGTCACCAGGCACGGAGCCGTCCCCCTGCCGGCCAAGGTGGAGGCGGTGAAGGGGTTTCCGCGCCCCCGCACGATCAGAGGGCTGCAGGAGTTCCTGGGCATGGTGAACTTTTACCATCGGTTCCTGCCCCGTATCGCCCAGCTCCTGCGCCCCCTGCACGAAGCTCTCCGAGGTAAGCCGGGCAAAGGCGACGTTACCTGGACCGAGCAGATGGACACGGCGTTCACGGGTGCGAAGCTCGCCTTGGCTAATGCCACCATGCTCGCGCACCCGGCGCCCGATGCACCGATCGCCCTCACCACCGACGCCTCGGACTACGCGGTGGGCGCGGTGCACGAGCAATGGGTGCGTGGAGCTTGGCAACCGCTGGCATTCTTTAGCCGGCAGCTTCGCCCGCCCGAACGCCGTTACAGTACCTTCGACCGCGAGTTGCTCGGGCTTCACTTGGCGGTCAGGCACTTCCGCCATCTGCTCGAGGGCCGTGCGTTCATGGCCTTCGTCGACCACAAGCCGCTGATCTTCGCGATGGGCAAGGTCACCGAGCCGTGGTCGGCCCGGCAGCAGCGTCACCTCTCGGCCGTGTCCGAGTACACGATGGACATCCGGCACGTCGCGGGGAAGGACAACCCGGTGGCGGATTGCCTTTCCCGGGCCGTCGCCCACGCAGTCCACCTCGGCATCGACTATGCCCGGATGGCAGCGGACCAGGCCGCTGACCCCGACGTCACGGGCCTCCGCGTCACCGAGGTGCCGTTCGACGGCGCGGGCGCGGCCCTCTTGTGCGACGTCTCCCTCGGGCGGCCTCGCCCCATCGTGCCCGCAGGCTGGCAGCGCCAGGTGTTTGACGCCATCCACGGCCTGTCCCACCCGGGCGCGAGGGCCTCCCAAAGGTTGATCGCCGACAAGTTCGTCTGGCATGGCCTCCGGAAGGCCGTCCGCGGCTGGGCCAGGACGTGCCTCGCGTGCCAGCGCGCCAAGGTGCACCGGCACACCCAGGCCACGTTGGCCCCGTTCACGGTGCCGGAACGCCGGTTTGACCACGTCCACGTGGACCTGGTGGGACCTCTGCCTCCCTCGCGGGGTTTCACCCACGTCCTCACCATGGTGGACCACACCACCCGGTGGCCGGAGGCCGTGCCCTTGGCGTCGACGACGGCGGCGGACGTCGCGCAGGCTTTCATCGCCACCTGGGTCGCCCGGTTTGGCGCCCCCTCAGACATCTCGTCCGACCGCGGCCCCCAGTTCACCTCGGAGCTCTGGGGTGCGGTCGCGCAGGGGCTCGGGGTCCGGCTGCACCGAACCACGGCCTACCACCCCCAGGCTAACGGCCTGTGTGAGCGATTTCACCGCTCATTGAAGGCCGCGCTCCGGGCCACCCTCCGTGACGGCGGCTGGGTCGACAGGCTCCCCTGGGTCCTGCTGGGCCTCCGGACGGCGCCCAAGGAGGACCTGCGCACATCCGCAGCGGAGTTGGTCTTCGGGCAACCGCTGCGGGTGCCGGGCGAGTTCCTCCCCGACTCCACGGCACCATGGTCCGCAGCACAGCAGCGCTCCGCTCTGCAAGAGACCGCCCAGAGGTTCGCCCCGGTGCCAACGGCATGCCACGGGCACCCACCGACGCACGTCGCCCCGGAGCTTCGCACGGCGGAGTACGTCTTCGTCCGCTACGATGCTCACCGGACACCACTGCGGCCCCCGTACGACGGGCCTTTCCGCGTGCTGGAGACCGGGGCGAAGCACTTCACCCTGGACATCGGCGGTACTCCTGACCGCGTTTCTGTAGACCGCCTCAAGCCGGCCCACCTCGACATGGACCATCCACCGCCAGTGGCCCGACCCCCGCGTCGGGGCCGCCCCCCTGTGGGCGGACCCCCGGCACCGCCCAGCCCCGCCGCCCCCCGGTCCTGCACCCATCCCAGGGGCAGCCAGAGGCATCCCACCTGGCATCCCTGCACCCCGGACGCCGCCGATCGCCAGGGGGCGCTTCGGCCGGGTCATCCGTTTGCCCCGCAAACTGGCCCTCCAGGTGCGCGGGAATTCTGGGGGGGCGCGTGTGGCGGACACGAAAGCCCACTGGCGTGGTGACATCATTCCGCGCACCGAGTGGGCGGCGGCCATGCCCAAGAGAGAGGCGTGGCCTCAAGATATACACGGGGCGCGCAGCCCGGAGCAGCTCAGTGCTGCAGTTTGAGTACTATCAATAAAGACTCTTTTATGAACCGCGTTGTCCGCTTGCTCCTTGCGTAAGCATTAGCGCGCGCAGCATCGCGCTTCAAAAGGATGTTTCCACTTGTGATCAATTCATATCCCCCCCACCCCCCCAAATTTTCGTATCATTTTGTCTATTGGTGCGTTGTATTCCGATGAGACATCTTATCATGTTCCTTTGTACATCATTGCATGTTATGTCAACTTTGCACCGATTAGCGGAAGGCCACGTTTACGTTTTATGTATGGTCGGAAGTTTCACTTCTTCATTTGCCCGACACATGGTCCTCCTCCTGCCATGTTTGCACACTTCACTTGATACATGTTGAGGCACTGCAAGAGGTGCGAAATCTAAATTGCTCATCAGAGCATGATTCATCACAACTGACAAAATCAAGACTCTCTGCTCACCTTCACTCTTTCATTCCTTCTTTCTCCCACACTCTCTTCAATCCCTCTCCTCCCTCCAGGTCTTCAAAACAGCTGTTCACCATCATCTCTAATCTCCCCCACCCCCCCCCCCCCCATCCAAAACCTTGATATTTTCTACCCTCTTTAACCCACCCCAGATCCACCTTTTTGAAATACCGACTTATATTTGAAATACCGACTAACCCTAACCCTAACCCTAACCCTAACCCCTTAATAAACAAGGGATGAAAACATTCAAACGTGTTTTCACCGATGTTCCATTGACTTGCAAATGTGTCTGCACTGATATTCCAGAGGGGCTGGTCCAGAGAGAACTTCGTTGCTCCGGTGCTGCAGAAGCTGATTAGCGGTGACGAAGATCTGCGCAGTGACCATTATAACTTAGAAACCCCACGGGAGACCTGGTACGTGAGGACGTAGTGAGCTTGGAAGGGAATCCAGTGAAAACGCATTCCAAACGGGGAGGAGGACTCGCACATGTTCGGTCAACTGAGGTTCATATCCAGTAAAGGCACTCCAGGAATGTTTCACGTAAAACTGTAATTGTAGATTAGTAGTCTGTTGTAGTTCGGGAATATAGTTGAAGGAAGCAATACAATGCTTCGCAACACTTTGCTTTTCCATTTTTATTGTGTGTGCCTTGTTTAAAGAGTTAATGAACGAGCTTAGCTCGCACCTTGGCCTCCTCGATACTACGAATGAAGGGCACAGATACTTCAAATCAAATACATCAGCCTTTTTTTTTTTTTAAAGAGTATAGCTGAAGCACTCACATGACTCGACGTCCAGGCTTCGCTTGGCGAGCACGATCTCACCAATGTGCCACACTCAAACTGCTTGCTTGTACTCAAACTTGGTTTCCATGAGAATAAAAATTGAAAACCTTGCCTCGTTTGTGATATTGGAAGGAATCCTTATGCTGTGAGAGCGAAACAAAAACATCACATTTCAAAGCATCGTTTCCTTAAATTTCACTTCACATCAAGATATATATATATAATAATAAAAGGGTGTGTGTGTGTGTGTGTGTGTGTGTGTGTGTGTCTCCTCAATAACTCCAAAACCATGAAACCGAGCGGCCCCAAATTCTGTAAGCATACTTCTCGACCTCCAAGAGAATGCATGAATGAAAACTGGGTGTTTGGGTGTGTTTAAACACCCTTTTTGTCCCCCGTCGCACAGCGGAGCGAAAGGGGGACTATGGTTTTCCCCTCCGTACGTGTGTCCGTCCGTCCGTGCGTGCGTGTTTGTGTGCGTAAGCAAAGGACCGCATTCGAATTTGGTGTGTGGGTGCAACCCACGTCAAAATCCAAGATGGCCGCCGCCATGTATGTCTGATGCCATGTATGTCTGAACCTTGTGAGATGAATATCTTGAAAAATAAGCGAAGTACCAACTTCTAATTTGGTGTGTGGGTGTATCTCGGCATAAGGAAGAACGCTATTGAAAATTGGATCGCCACGTCAAAATACAAGATGGCCGCCACCATATATATATATATATATATATATATATATATATATATATATATATATATATGTCTGAACCTTGTGAGTGAAATATCTCGAAAAATAAGCGAAGTACCAACTTCTAATCTGGTGTGTGGGTGTATCTCGGCACAAGGAAGAACGCTGTTTAAAATTGGGTCGCCACGTCAAAGTCCAAGATGGCCGCCGCCATGTATGTCTGAACCTTGTGAGATGAATATCTTGAAAAATAAGCAAAGTACCAACTTCTAATTTGGTGTGTGGGTGTATCTAGGCATAAGGAAGAAAGCTATTGAAAATTGGGTCGCCACGTCAAAATCCAAGATGGCCGCCACCATATATATGTCTGAACATTGTGAGCGAAATATCTTGAAAAATAAGCGAAGTACCAACTTCTAATCTGGTGTGTGGGTGTATCTAGGCACAAGCAAGAAGGCTGTTTAAAATTGGGTCGCCACGTCAAAATCCAAGATGGCCGCCGCCATGTATGTCTGAACCTTGTGAGATGAATATCTTGAAAAATAAGCAAAGTACCAACTTCTAATTTGGTGTGTGGGTGTATCTAGGCATAAGGAAGAACACCATTGTAAATTGGGTCGCCACGTAAAAATCCAAGATGGCTGCCACCATATACAGACTTGGCATTTAATATGGAATATTTTTTTTGTGGGGGTGAACTTACTTTTCAAGATGACTTAGAACCAAAAGTTCATTGGAATTATGTTGAAATTATTCTAGATTTTGTTAATGTGACCTTCAAAAGAAACAAAAACCACATTTGACATTTCGAAGCAAATAAATTGATCCTTGAAAGTGATGTAAACTGATATCGAACTCAATTCACGGACAGTACTGTGTTAAACTTCTGTACGTTTTCCAGAAGTATTTCTTTATTTTGCACATTAGCCAAAAAAAATCTCAACAAAAACAAAAGCTAAATTATGACTGGGATTACGGACAGTAAAATTACAGTTCAGTACTTCATGTAACCCCCACGAGCATTCAGGAGAGCACGTACACGTCGAGGCATGCTGTTCACGAGATTTGCCAAGGTTTGGACAGGAATCGCTTGCCATGCAGTGACAGCCTGCTGCAATTCACGCACAGAGGTGGGCTGCTGGTCCAAGTTGTCGATTTGACGCGTTAATTCTGCCCACAAGTTCTCTATCAGATTCATATCCGGGGACATGGCAGGCCACTCCATATGCTCTACACCACGGTCAGCAAGAAAGTGTTGGATCATGCGAGCACGATGAGGCCGTGCATTGTCATCTTGGAAGACAAAGTTTCCTCGAAAGGCTGCACGAGCAAATGGAAGCAATGTTTCTTCCAGAATGACCCTGTACTTGAACTGGTTCGGGTTTCCATTCAGAACAACCAGGTCAGTTTTGCCCCCTGCATGAAAAGCAGCCCAAACGGTCACCCCACCACCTCCAGCTTGGACTCTTGGCACTATACAATCTTCGTGGTGGGCTTCATGCACTTGGCTGCGCACTCGGACGCGGCCATCTTGACGATAGACCAGAAATCTAGACTCGTCACTGAAGGTCACGTGATTCCAGTGTCCTGGCTGCCATTGACGGTGCTCTCTGGCCCACTGCAATCGGCGCTGGCTGTGTTGTCTGGTCAGGCGTGGCTTTCTCAGGGGACGCCTGACACGATAGCCTGCTTGAACCAGTCGTTGGTTGACTAGCCTTCTGGATACAGGCACATTTGTCAGTTGCTGCCACTCAGCCCTAAGCCGATTAGCTGACTTGGTACGGCCATTGCAGACTAACCGGTGCAGCTGGCGATCATCTCTCCTTGTGGTTCTGTGTGGACGTCCTGGCCTCGGTATTGGAGTAGGGACACCCCTCTGAGCATTTCGTTTCAGGATCTTTGACACCTGACCTTGAGTGATGCCATACTGCCGAGCAATAGCACGCTGTTTCATGCCAGAATTTCGTAAAGCCACCACTCCAGGACAAACAGCATTGTCAAGTTGACGGACCATCTCCAGAGGAAGCGGTAATAACTTTTGTAGACGTGCAGCAGTTGTTTTCCACTAATACAGAACGCAACAACCCTTATATAACCGATTGTGAAGCCAATCATCAAATGTACCTGTCCTTACATTTTGTCACGCCACCTGTGATATTATCCGTTATTGACTTCTTGCTGCGAAAGACAATCAGTGACATGGTTCTTTTGACAAAGAAATCACCGAAGCGTAAAAGAAACTCACCAGATTTATCTACTGAGTTCAGAAAGTAAACCCAAGTCAAGAAAAAAAAAATATTCCATATTAAATGCCAAGTCTGTATATGTCTGAACTTTGTGAGTGAAATATCTTGAAAAATAAGCAAAGTACCAACTTCTTATCTGGTGTTTGGGTGTATCTAGGCACAAGGAAGAAGGCTATTGAAAATTGGGTCGCCACGTCAAAATCCAAGATGGCCGCCTCCATGTATGTCTGAACCTTGTGAGCGAAATATCATATCATAGCATGTTTTCTGCGTCTTCCACTTTGTCAACTCGCATCACTTCACCGACGGGGGACCTAGGCGTAACGCTTGTTGAAGATGATTAACGAGGTGCTCATAACAAAAAAGAAAAGAAAAAAAAGCCTTAACAAAATGGTGGTCCTTCGTCTTGGTCAGCCCACTGTCATCGCTGGGTTCTTAAGCCACTATTTTGTTTCAGCATATTGAGATTGTTCACCCATTAACAGGGAACCAGAGAAGAATAAGGTAAGTAATATGTGTTTGTGAAGTTTGTAGATTTTGATTTATCAATGTTTTTAAAAATCCGATGAATTTTGACATTTAACATGGGAAGGAAGGGGGTGGGGGGGGGGGGGGGGTGACGGGGATCTTCGTCATTTTTCCTTCTATGCTTCGAACGGCCTCATGGGTTTATTTTAACTTGGATTCGATGTCTGTTTTGTCGCAAGTTGAGGTCAATAAAGGCCCTGGTAAAATAAATTTGGGAAAAATCCGATAAAATTTGCCTCACGGATGTTGGGATTCCTCCAAATTTCTTTCAGTTTTGTGTTAAACAGCATAACGACTGTTTAAAAAGATCATATATTAATCATAAGTTTTTGTGATTGATAATGTTTTTACTTCTGGTCGGGCCGTTGCTCCCACAAAAACGGCACGATAAGTTATTTATAAACGTTAACACGGCATTTGTCAAATGAGGAAATGCCCCTTGGGGAGGTGGGTTATTACTAGTATCGATTTTGTTTTGTAGTAACATTATTATGCTTTTGTTATTAGAAGCATCCTTGGAAAAACGCCACGATAAAGCCATCTTAACACAGATATACACCTCAACAGCATCCCCATTGGTATGAAAACCCCTTTGTGGGAGGGGGCAAATAAATTGGCTACAACCTTCATTGTTTGACTCTTAGTTCTCCTGTCAAGTTTGGTTGAGACTGGATTAGTAACGACCGAATGTATCACGGTCAAAAATCGGCAGACAGACAGGCAGATACCAAATTGCGTATTTTAGTATGACTAGTACACCCGCTCACTACAGAGGGGCAGGACGAGTAATGTTATTATCCTTATTATTGTTACCAATTATTATTAACATTACTCATGCTAGATCAGGTCATTGAAAATATCAGACTATTCTAAATTCCCGATAATAAAATTGATGAGGGTGTTGGCGGGAAGGGAGGGGAGGGGGCAATATCGCAAGTCACAAAACCCCTTGGGGAGTGGGGATAATGTTTCGTAATAACATTAATATCATGCTATTATCATAGGTGTTATTACTTTTGTAATGAGAAGCGGCTTTTGAAAAATGCCACGAAAAACGCCTTGGAAGAACTGCACGTTAGTGGCAGGAAGGGTTGTGTTATTAACCCTTGTGGGGTATACTGCCCTACTTTGACACAAGGAAGCAACTGTCATTTTTGTCGAAATTGAGTTATCACTTGTTCTAGGGTATTTGAGGTATGCTCTACACGTTCGTACACAAAATAAAGTAACACGACCCTCCATTTCTGAGATATTAACATGTCAAAAGGAAGCAAGTACAGAAATATTGTCATAAAACTTTGACAAAAGGAAGCAACTGAGCAGGTCTTAGTTAGCCAATCATATATCAGCATAGAAATGGCAGATTGAGGGAGTTAACCAATCAGAGAGCTCCTATTATCAAGCTTGGCTTTCTCATGGTTTTTGCTCTGTGTTGTGCTTGTGCAACTGGTTGTGAAACCGCCCGAAAATGCTGAAATTCTCTGATGTTTTCGCCTATTTGAGAGATATGTAAGTACCTGACTGTTCAATATGCTATTAGGCATTCAATTTTTAGACTCTTTTGAGTGAAACTCACGTTTAGTGTTTATTGTCTATTTACTAGATGTTTATATCCTGTCTTGTTTGTGCGCAGTTTCTGTGTAGTCCCATATGCACATTGTTGTGTACAGAATGCAGTGCACGTATCTAATGTTTAGAGGTAGAGTCTTGAAGCAAGTTTTTGAAAGCAATGACTAAATGTAGTTTAAATTATTTCCCCCTTCAGTGCTTGTAGTTGTGTGATTGTATTATCATTTGGAGGCAGTTTTGATTAAAATTTAATGATCGCCGGTGTAAAAAATTAGGCTAGTCTACATCCATGGGTTACGTGCACGAGAACTTGGATTTTGTATGACAGTGTATTGTATTACCGGACACTTTATTTGGAAGTCGATTTCAGACATTTGATTCATTAATTTACCTGGAAAATATAATTTGTATATGCATTATATCATACAAATTAATATTTCAAAGAAAAGAAATAAAAATAATATACTAATCTGACAAAATCGGCATTTGAACTGACCCCTTCAACATTTTTATCAATCTCGAGGCGCTGAAAATAGTCTTGTATTATCGGACGTGTGTTCTCTATGCAAAACGCCTCAGCACAGCCATGGAAACGACGTTTTGAAGAGAAAACAACGCCATTCATTGTCAATTGGCATTTTAATGATGCCCGCCCTGTCACTCCTTGATGTGTAAACAAATTTGGATTATTAATAAATACACACAAAACCAATAAATATATATCTAGCACAGTTTCATACCAGAGTGATCAGAAAATTTGAAAAGTTGCTTCCTTTTGTCAAAGTATTAGGCCTGGAACTATTACCATAATACTTTGACAAAAGGAAGCAAGTGACATAATTCACACAAAAATATGAATTCATATCTCCAACCATGGTTGCCTAAAAAGTCTTCTTTGAGTACAGTTTGAAAAACTTTATACCCAGGAAGTAAGAAACTCTGCCAAAGAGAGTAGAAAGAAAAACACATTTTCCTCATTTACAAGAAAACTCCTTTCAGGCAGTTGCTTCCTTTTGTCAAAGTAGGGCAGTATATAGACTGCAGTAGATCTACGATCAGGTGCATTCATCGACGTGATAAGCATAGACTGATTTTCAGATTCCTCCAACTTTATTTCAGTTTAGTGTTAAACAGCATTGGCGACCGTTTAAAAAGGTAATTATACGTATTTGTGATTTATAACATTTTTACACTCTGGTAGAGGTGCCCCCACGAAAACGCCATGACAAGCTATTTATACACGTTGACACGGAGTTTGGCCAAGGTGGAAAAACCCCTTGTGGAGGTGGGATATTTTAGTATTAATATTGTTTTGTAATAACATTATTACAAGTATTATGCTATTACAATTACCTTTTTTATTTTGGAAAGCAGCCTTGAAAAAACGCCATGATAAAACTATCTTAACACGGATATACACCTCAACACGCAACCCCATTGACGGAGAAAACCCCCTTGGGGAGGGGGTTGGGGGAGAATGAATTCGCTATAACCTTCTTTGCGTGACTTTTAGTCCCGTCAAGTTTGGTTGAGATTGGAAAAGTAATGACCGAATGTATCACGGTCAAAAATGGTCAGGCAGACACCAAACTGCGTATTTTAGTATTATTTAACTCATGGTGTTGGTTATTATAGGGTGGTACAGTGAATCCAGGCAACCCCAAGAGTTAATTTTAACTCGGATTCCTTTTCTGTTCTAGTTGCAAGTTAAGGTCGATAAAGGCCCTAGTAAAACAAATTTGGTGAAAATCCGACAAATTATGATCAATTTTTGGCCTTTACAGGCTCAGCATTATGTATGGATGCAACTCTTGGCAGTGGTTTTCAATGCTTTGAGTGCCCTCACGGGTATATTTTAACCGATTCGATTTCTGTTTTCAGGAAATCTAAGGTCGATAAAGGCCCTGGTAAAACAAATTCGGTGAAATCCGATGAGTTTTTAACCACTTGCGGCTTTTAAGGACAACGTGGCCTGGGGATCATGACATTGGGGACTGGGCGGATCATCCCAAATGTTATTCAAGACCTCGCTAGTTCATAGTTTATTTCATAGTTTATTCTAACTCCGATTTGATTTCTGTTTTGGTAGTCGCTGGAGTGGTTGAATACTCGACTACAACAAATTTCGTAGATATCCGATAAATTTTGACCAACTTGCAAATATTTAAGGATTTAATGTGGGAAATAATGACCATTACAACGTTAAGTACAACCCTCTTCCCTCCCTTCCCATTTCCTCCCTCCTCCTCCACTCTCTTCCCCACCCCCTCTCCATATTCCTGGCACAAAGCGACACATTGCCTGGCACTTTTGCTAGTCTCAGATATAAAATGCGAGTTTCTGTCTGTGCCAGCCCCATCTTTTCTACAGGCCATGCCCTCCCCCCTCACCATAGTGTTAAAAGCATGACCCATCCAGCGGGCCAGAAATCGCCACCATTTTTTTTTCACTCCGCACAGCTTTTTGGATTCATAGGCCTCTGGCATACATATTCTCGTGTGTCTACCCCATAGTGAAGACATCAGGGTGACGGATGGCCAACCGAGATTTACCTCCGAAGGGTATACTCCACTATGGTGGTAGTGACATGCGCAAGGTTGGAGGTTGGCAAGGGCTTACCTGCACAGCCGGACTCGACTGGGGTTATCCGATCCCCACAGACAAATAAACGTACAAGACAAGAAATTAAAAATGTAACAAATAATAGGTTTAATACAAATCAATACCAGGATAAGACTAGGAAACTAAATTCCTAAATGAGGGACCCTCCAGTGAGACTCGATTACATGACACAGGGAGAAATAAATGAAAGTAAAAATAAATGTGTACTATGGTGCATTGGCTGGTACTCAGCTCTGGTCTCCCTCACACGACCCTTGAACCCTGATGGTCGTCGACTGGGTCCCAGGTCCTGAGCGGGAAAATGCCCGAGGGCGTGAAGTTGCGCCGCAACAGCCGGTCTGCGTGAGGCAGCTGAAATGCTTCCTCCTCTGATGGCCCAGGTTAGAGAGAGAACAATGGCACAACCACTTGCACCAAACCAGCATGAGAAAGAAAGAGAGAGAGAGAAAGAGAAAGAGAGAAAGAGAAAGAGAGAAAGAGAGAGAAGCATCTGCTTCCACCAGCCAGGAACAGAGAGAGAATGCAACTGGTCGCAATGAAACCCAGGACCAAGAGCACAAACTGTGACATCTCACAATCAAACCCCAGCACAGAGAGAGAAAATGTGACTGCTCGTTACGAATGCCGGAACAGAGAGAGCACGCGAATGCAACCGCCTGTGACCACTCCGGGACAAAACAAGAGCAAGATGGCGGTCGCTTCGCCATTTTGCTCCTGGTGCTCGAATGTTCTCTGACGTCACATTCTCACCAATCGTGCAACGCCATCGCATCGGCCCAACCAATCGTCTTTCGGGGCGTGGCCTCATGGCCATACTTGGCGCCCATCGAGAAGATTCGGCTGGGTGCGGTAGTAGTGTCTGGATACGGTCGGCGATTGTGTTATTGTAATGTGCCAATTGCATGGCTGGTGGTGTAAGTGTCATAAGAACAAGGAAAAAACATTTTATTGTTAAACATTTTATTAAATGGCAAAAAAAAATAAACTCACTCCCACAATATCCCTAACTTATTGTGAGTAGTGTATATCATTCTCATATGTCTTCATCGCTATATATATATATATATATACCTCCGAAGGGCTTCATCGCTATATTATATATATATATATATATATATATATATATGAAGACATGAGAATGATATACACTACTCACAATAAGTTAGGGATATTGTGGGAGTGAGTTTATTTTTTTTTATAGGGGTTAGGGTATTGAAATCAAGAATGCTGTGTTTTTTCACACTCGTTTATAAACATAGAATTATGACCAACAACTTTTTTCAACATAATTAATACACAAAATCAACCACACCGAAGAACCTGCCAATATCCCTAACTTATTGTGAGTAGTGTATATGAGAATGCCAGCTTTAAGCCAGAAAAGCAATTTTAACCAAATGAGGCATCACCATATTGCAGGGCATGGGTGCAGCACTGACCATCGTTAAGCGTGATACATTATTCTCAGACTTTCATGGTTCAATAAAGATGCTTTTTGTGGTGGGATAATTAAATGGCAAAGTATAATTAGGCATTGATTAAAAAAAAACAAAAAAACTTGCATTTAAAAGTGCTTGGAACTGGTAATTGCAAATATAATTGTGGCTTTCACCCTGCCAAAGAGATCAGTAATGAGAAAATAAATTCATGCAAAAACACAATGTGAATTGAAGAGATTTCTGATTTTAACCAAGCCATTCGTCCAGCCTTTGGAGAAGATTGATGGCAAAAGGCAAAATGGAGAAGATTGTGATGGGGACCGCAAGGCTAACCCCCGCTCTAGTAGGGAAAATGGCCTTAAAATGCATGTTGTGTTGTTGTATTCGTCCAGCCTTTCTGCCGCATATCTCACCACTATGGGGGCACCGCTGACAATCGCCCTGACTTGGGGGCGCTCCTCCCAGCCCCCCTCCCCAAACCCAACCATCGCCACGCTGCAGGGGAGGCACCCTCGACCATCACCATGCCTCAGGGACACCCCAAACATCACCCTGCCCTGGGAGCACTCCAGACAATCACCCAGGCATGAGGGCTTTCCAAGGAAGCCCCTCTCCCTTTTAAGTGGCAACCGACACCTCAAAGTTTCAGGCATTTTGGCAAGTTTTTATTTGTTTTGTCATACAAACGACTGAACGTCCACATAAAACAAAACCCAAAAATGCAGATACATCAAAATTCCTTTTATTTAAAAACAAAACAAAACAAAAAACACAAAATGGGGCACAATTAGGGCTGAGCAGAAAGAAAGGGTATAAAAGAAAAGTGAAACGAAATTCTAATATGAAGATCACAATGTCGAAGTTGTAAAGAACAAAGTGGTGGCTGAGTCAGTCAGACAAGAGAAGATACAATCACAGTTGTTGTTGCAAAGACAATTTCATTCATGTTTCAAGTATACAAAACAGAAAACATCCAGCATCAGATGTCCACGGTGGATGTGTGACCATGCTACTTTTAACATCACTGGACACAGATTGAACAGGCAAACTACAAGACCAAACAAAGAGATCATTTTCCAAATGTCTTTTGTACACACCATGGGTACTCAAAGCTAAATAAATGGAATAAGACAACAAAAGGTGATGTAAGCAACTCAGAGTGAACGGGTTTATTTGAAAACACCACCAAACAGCAGAGAGTGCTTCGACCAACGGGGACGGAACAGAAGAGCAAATAAACTACAAGCACGTCCCTCTGGCCTAACGGAAATGAGGGGATGTCGGTGAACGTGTCCTTTTCTGTCAGTCGGTCGGAAACCAGCTTCACTCGATGTCCAATGAGCGGAGCTACGTCAGACGGATCTCTCCACTGCCGAGATGACTAGACGCCTGCATCTACACGTCTTGTCTGACTATTAAGTAATGTCCTTCCCATGAGTAGCTTTATGATGCGAAAGCGTGCCAAGGAGATTCAAACAACAGGTCAACGTTAATGCCACCTCTGGGACGTCGGACAAAATGATGTACATTTAAAAGCCGGAAGTGACGGGTCCAAAATAATGTACGACTAAAATCTGGATGCGACGGGTCCAAAATACACAAAGGGTTTGTTGTTGCCGACACGGAAGGCCCCCCCTCCGCACCCCCACCATACAGTCACAAAAATGTATTGTGTACAAAAGATTTTGGTATACAAAAACAGAAAATCAAGGGAGACAGGATGAGAGGAGGGCTTGGTTGGTGAGGGTAAGAAAGGAGATGCAATGAGGTGGATTAGGAGAGGGAAGGGGAGAGGAGACAACAAGTTCCAAACGGTCACCCATACATGACGCCATCCAAAACGATCACTTGGTAACACCAGGTAACTCGTACTGCATACGTAAAACAGCAACATGGGTAATCTACGAGTGGGACAGAGACCCGCATGGGCATGGTGGGACAGGCACAGCATAAACCACACTGCACAGTACAGGTCCAGAAAAATACAAACATCGTATCTGCGGAGTTACAACCCAATCAGTGGGAGGGAAAATGCTAAAACACCTGTCAAAACACATCGTCACAGTTTGAAACCCTCACTGGTGAACTCAGATGTCACAACTCTCAACTCTACACATTATTTGCCACAACCAACAGTTCCTAAACCTTGCTCTCCGGACTCCTGCCTCCAACCTCCCATCTTCTCCACTACCTCGTCTCTCCCTTCCCTGCATCT
Source organism: Myxine glutinosa (assembly GCF_964187855.1). Lineage (NCBI taxonomy): Eukaryota > Metazoa > Chordata > Myxini > Myxiniformes > Myxinidae > Myxine > Myxine glutinosa. Next base: position 9,995,353 of record NC_136265.1, read on the forward strand.
CTTCCTTTACCCAAACATTTTATGCTGAGATCGGACTTACTTGTACGAGTCTACAACTGTCCTCAAAATCCCATGAAAAGTGACAGTGATTAAGATCAGACTTGAACGATCCACATTGGTAATTTAATAATTACCTCCACTTCCATTATTATTCTGTCCCTTCCTCTCGATTATGGTGGCAAAGTAAAAGTTTGGCCCCACTTGCAACATTACCACAAGAGACTATAAAGCTTGTCCCTCTTCCAGACTTTGAGGATTACTTCTGTAATTATTTGTACATCAAATATGTGTTGACAACAGGAAGCAGCATTACTACCAATTTATCATACACATATCATACATTAACATAAACATTAGAATACCATACAGTACATTGCAAAACAATACAATACAGTTGTAAATGTACATATGTGTGCCATACACGACGGTAGGGTTCAAATGATATTCTGTACAACACAATTATACACCAAGTTAAAAAAAAAACAAAAAAAAAACACTTTAATACATGGTTAAAACAGCCAATTACAACACAAGCAATTTGGGAAGATGGGACAGGTTTATGTATATATTAATACGCAAAAATAGTGATTAAAGAGTTGACAGTGAGAAGCAAGTCGGCGATGGGACAGGGACAGATGTGGTATGAGATGTGGAGGCTGTGGAAAGGGGGCAGGGAGTGAGGGGGTGAAGGGGTAGGAGCAGACCAGCTGGGGAAGGGGGGGAGGGGTAGTGGAAGTTGTAGTGGTGGTTGCGGATTGGCCTAGGGGTGGTTGGAGGGAAGCATAGGGGTGGTGGAAGGCTGAAGAAAGGGCAGGGGTGAGCCGGAGAAAAAGCGGGAGCGGGCTGACAAAGCAACGGGGACGGAGCACATACGACCAACGATGGGGAGACACAAAGTATTTGTCAAGTCAAACAAAATGGGAGAACACACAAGCATACAAACAAAATGAGGGTTCTGAAGAGGAGAGAAAGAAAAAAAAGATTGTGGGAAGCTTATCAGATAGACAAGCAGAGACTTACCCTTGAGGTGAGACAAAACCTGCAATGGATACTCACCTATTAATGACTGTTGGAAGCCTCAGTATGGCTTGCTGTCCTTCTTAGAACGCTTAAGCTGCACTTTAAGGCGTTTCATAGCAACCTGAAATCCATTCATTGCTTGGATGGCTGATTGGGCCGATTGTGGGTTGTCGTAGCTAACGAAGCCTGGCGGGGAAAAAACAAACGCAGGGTAGAAACTAGAACGGCACTCAGTAGAGAGCACACACACCTCCACCTGGTTGGCCATATCACTCAATGGTGAAGAATCACTTAAAAAATTCTACTAGCTGGATCCAGATCCGGATCTTAACCAAAATTGAACCGATTCTTCCTTATCACACACACAACCTGTCCATCAAGTTTCATCCAAATCCATCCATAACTTTTTGACATATCCTGCTGTGTATCGTTTTTGGCCCTATCTCCCAAAGGTGAGGAATCACTTAAGAGAATTAAACAATTCTCATATCCGAATCTATATTCAGATCTTCACAAAATCGAACTGAATCGTCCTTGTCAGACACCCAACCTGTCCACCAAGTTTCGTCCAAATCCGTCCACAACTTTTTGACATATCCTGCTATGTATCGTTTTTGGCCCGATCTCCCAATGGTGAAGAATGACTTTAAAACTTCTAGTAGCCGGATCCGAATCTTCACCAAAATCTAATCATTTCGTCGTTGTCACATACGCTACATCTCTGCCAAATTTCGTCTGAATCCGTCCACAACCTTTTGAGATATTTTGTTCACAGACAGACAAACAAACAGACAGGGGTGAAGACATAACCTCCATCCACCTCTGGTGGCGGAGGAAATTACTCATTTTCAGCATCCGCATACACCTCTCAACAAAGAGCAGTGACACCATGTGTTCCACACTACCAAGTGTTGCAAAGGGCCTGAACAACAGCAGACACCAAACATTCTAATGATGGCAACTGAGCCAGAAATGCATCCGTTATTTAATTCCCTTTCTCAAACGAAAGAGGAAGGTGGAGGGAGAAGCAGGCTTTGCCACAAAAAGGTCCTCAAACCTTGAGGCCGAATAGCACTGTGGATTAAAGTGTCGTATCTGACACTGCATTTAGCACTGGGCTCTTCTGTCTTTTACAAACTGCAACTAGGCCACAAACCCTCTTTTAAACTTTTTGGTTTCAGACCTGGTCACTCGACTCTGGACATGCTGCTTCTGCTTTCTCAACAATGGATGGAGGTCCTCAACGCCAAACAGGAAATTAGAGCCGTCTCCCTTGACATTTCACGTGCCTTCGATACGGTCTGGCACCCTGCTCTGCTCACCAAACTCTCCTCCTTTGGTATCCATGGAAATCTCCACGCATGGCTGGCGGCCTTCCTCTCTGGTCGTAGTCAACGTGTGGCCCTGAATGGGTTTCTCTCATCTCCTCTTCCTGTTCAAGCTGGAGTTCCCCAAGGTAGTGTTCTGGGCCCTGTGCTTTTTCTGGTCTTCATCAATGATCTCTCTGACTCTCTTGAAAATCCTCTCTATCTCTTTGCTGACGACTCTACTCTCTGTCGCTCCATTCCTCATCCCTCAGATCGGCAGTCTGCAGCCTCCTCACTCTCTGCAGACCTGGACAAAATCACAGACTGGGCAAACAAATGGAACATGTCTTTCAATCCTGATAAATCTCACACTCTTACTATGTCTCTCCGAAAAGACCGACTGGAAAACCCTCCCATCCACTTTCTGAATAATCCTCTCCAAGAAGTTCTGTCACTCAAGCTTTTGGGTCTCACTATTTGCCATGATCTTTCCTGGGAAAACCACATTTCAAATCTGGCCTCCAAAGCCAGTCGCCGACTGGGCATCCTCCATCGTGCGAAGTCCTTCCTTGGCACACCTGAGCTCCTCACCACATACAAGGCTTTCATCCGCAGCTCTATGGAATACTGCTCTCCCCTCTGGTCTGGTGCTCCTGCCTCACACCTAGCCCGTCTTCACGCTGTTGAAACCAAAGCGTTCAGAATCATTGGAATCTCCCACGATGAAGCTAACTCCAAGGGCCTTTCACTCACTCACCGCAGGCAGGTTGGTGGTCTTTCCGTCTTCTCCAGACTCCTCTCTGGCCTTGCCCCCCAAATATTCCTACAGGTCACACAAGATCTGCCTGCAACCCTCTTATGGTTAAACTGCCAAAATCAAGACTTTCTGCTCACCTTCACTCCTTCATTCCTCTTTTCATTCCTCTTTTCTCCCGCCTCTGGAACAAACTCCCTCACTCTCTTCAATCCCACTCCACCCTCCAAGGCTTTAAAACAGCTGTTCACCACCATCTCTTATCCTCCCCCATCCAAAACCTTGATCTTTTCTACCCCCGCTAATTTCGGTCCCCTTGTGTTTTATACTTCTCCCACCCCCCCCCCCTTCCCACGCCTCCTGCCCCCAAGCCCTCTCCCTCCCACACTTCTCCCTGCTCTCAAATGTTGTGGTTGTGTGCTTCCCCTTCTCTCCCCATCTTGTCTTCCGCTCCCTCTTTTTGTATATTTTGTTTGTCTGGTTGATTTGTTTGTGAAATAAATGTTAGCTCTTTCACGAGCCTCGATTCAGTATACAAAAAAAAAAAAAAAAAAAAACCCTACACATACAGGGTGTTCCAGAAAGACCTGGACAACTTTGCTTGTTAATATGTTTAGAACCACAAATGATAGAACAATATCGTTTGGTTTTTATGATACAGAAATTCCCAGTTTTCTGGAAACCATCAAATCACTTCAATGCGAGCTCTGTTTGTCACGCACAGGACATTAAGGCGGTACACGAGTCCTTGACATGTTCGGCTCAGCATATTTGCGTCCGCCAGCGCGCGTGCAGCTGTGATCCGAGAACAAAGATCCTGCAGGTTTGTCACGTTGGTGTCGTAGATGACATCTTTGACAAACCCCCCACAGAATAAAATCTAGGGGGGTCATGTCCGGTGATTGTGGGGGCCAGGTGGTTGGTCCGTCCAGGCCAATCCAGCGACCTGGACATTTTTCATTCAGGACAGCTCAAATGACTAAGGCCCAATGAGGGGTAGCGCAGTCTTGTTGAAAAATGATATCGGGATGCAGGTCTTCAATCTGTGGGAGGGCGAATCCTTCCAACATGTTCATGCAAATTGTTGAGGTCACCGTATCCTCCACAAAGAAAAACGGACCAACCAAGTGGTCATGGAGAAGGCCACACCACACATTGACCTTTGGACTGTCACGTACAGTCGTGGCCAAAAACATTGGCACCCTTGCACTTTTTTCAAATAACTCACAATTTTCTCTAAAAATAAGTTGGAATTGAAAAAGGTATTTGGTCTCCACAATTCTTTTTCACTATTAATATTGCAGAATCTTTATTTTTGCTTCAGAACTTAATATATCCTTTTAAATCAGAAAAGAAAAAGAAATGGCAGACAAAATTATTGACACCTTAGATTTAATATTTGGTAGCACAGACTTTGGAGAAAATAACTGCAGTCAAGTGCTTCCTATAGCCATGAATGAGCTTCCTACACCTCTCCACTGGCAGTTTGGTCCACTCTCCTTGTGCATATTGCTCCAGTTCTCCCAGATTTGAAGGGTACCTTCTCCCAACTGCAGTTTTCAGATCTCCCCACAGGTGTTCAATGGGATTTAGAACTGGACCAATTGCTTTGCTGGCCACTTCAGAAAGCACCCAGGAATGGTTCAAGACAAAATGCTGGACTGTTCTGAAGTGTGTTTGGGGTCATTGTCCTGCTGCAAGACACATGACCTTCGACGAAGACCCAGCTTTCTGACAGTGTTGAATATTGTGCTCCAAAATGCCTTGTTAATCTCCTGATTTAATGATGCCATGCACTCATTCAAGGCACCCAGTGCAAGAGGCAGCACAGCAACCCCAAAACATCACTGAACCTCGTCCATGTTTGACTGTACAGCAGAATGATGGATTTTCTCTGTTCAAACTAGTTGAATAAGTGCTTTTTATATTGCAGGTACCTGCAACTCACCACACGTGAGTTCAATTCCAAAGTAAAGGTGAATCACCTGATTGAAATATAATTGTTTCTAACAACTTCTAAAAGGTGCCAACAATGTTTTCCGGGCCATTTTCGGATTTCTGTGTGGAATAAGCTAAGATTTAGTAATTTTATTTTTTCAGCTTTTTTTGTTTTGTTCCACTGCAAACCAAAGAAATACATATGTGGATACCAACATATTTTTTTATTTCAACAATTTTCTGGAAGAAATCGTGTATTATTTGAAAAAAGTGCAAGGGTGCCAATATTTTTACCCATGACTGTATATGTTCAATGACCAAGTGGGGTTTCACGGCCCCACATCCTTACATTATGCTGCTTGTCCTTCCCCGATACATGAAAGCAAGCTTCCTCTGTGAACATGATCTTTTTCAGGTAATCTTTGTCATCCTCTATGCGACAGCATTTCTAAGGTAAACACCTTGCGTTTGGGTCCATCATTTGATTTGAGTTCTTGCAGAATCGGGCACCTTACAGACATACATCTTCAGTCTTTTATGTAAAATACTGTGTACAGTGGTGGTTGGTATTCCCAGTTCCCTGGATGCGCGGCAGATTGATTTTCTGGGACTTTGTTGAAATGATTCATGCACTGTTCAACGTCTGCTGCACTTGTGCTTGTGCGACCAGTACTTTTCTGTTTCTGACAACTTCCTGTCTCTTGACTGACGTCCTGACGTCAGAGCCATCCATAATTTTGAGATATCGTGATATATATCAGTTTAGCCCAATCAATCAATGGTGAAGAATCACTTTAAAAAAATTCTCTGATCCGGATGCGGATTCAAATAGTCACAAAAATTGATTCAATTGTTCCTGGTCACACACCTAAGCTGTCCACCAAGTTTCGTCTGAACCCGTCCACAACTTTTTGAGATATCCTGTTCACAAACAGACAGACAGGGGTGAAAACATAGCCTCCATCCACCTTTGGTGGTGGAGGTAATAAAACTTTCAATGGCAAGGTCTATGACTAGATCCATACAATGTTTGACACGTTGCTTGAAGAGAACTGAGCAAACCCAACATGTCATCAGTGATGTCAGATTGGATACGCAGGCCTTAAAAACATGGAACTCTCATGTCGATGCATCCATTGTCTCAATGTCCTTATGATTTCTGCAAAGTTCTCTGAAGTCTCTTCCTGTTTTTGTCCTGAATGAAATTTATTTATAACTCCTTCGTTTCCTTAAATGATAATTTAATAAGACTAGGGAGATACCCATGCTACGCACGGGTGGGAGGCCAGAAGCAAACAGGCAATGCAGATACGGTGAATGCTAAAGCATGAAACCAATAAATTCCACATTCCTGTAGCACCTTCAGTCACACGTCAGACATTGACAGCAAGTTCGTGAAAGACTTCCATGAAAAACGTACCCGTTCGCAAACAAACGGGTACGTTCACGTATAGAAACATCGATCGTGAAACCGTGGCGAATCTGCATATGGCGATCCGCGAAGTTCACGTTCAGAAAGTAGAAACCATCACGGCATGTCGTCATTCACTTGAACTTGATATCTCTTTTTTCACTCCAATTAAACACAAAATAAACTTTTAACAACATTGTTAATGTTTCCTTCATTGTAAAAACTACCAAATCAACAGTTAAAAAGATTTTTAGCCGATAGCTGTTACGGCCTCGGCAAGATCGATGGAGACCGCGATCCGTTAGCGTATTCACCGCCCAAATAGCTATGTGGAATTCTCTCATGTAGAGATTAAATGTCGTTTGAACTTTGGCCGAGGTCATTATTTACTTTTAAAGATGTTTATATACGAATGATGTTTAATGATGTTTATATTGGTTTTGGGTCGTCCTTTCCGCATATCTCGTGGGATTGTAAGTTGGAGAGACGGCTGTGATGGCGGGGAGGGGTTTGGAATTCTCTCAAGCAGGGATTCAACCTGTGTCCTTATAAAAGGTCTCCGTCCGAGGTCACCGAGTTCGATCGGTGCAGCCGTGCAGCGATCGGTGCAGCCGTTTGTGCAGCACCCGGGAAAACAACATGGTCACAATGAACGTTATGCGAACGCGAATGTTATGCGGGAGTCCAAACCTGAGAATGCTGGAGACTAAAGGTGAAATTGGGAAAACTAAGTAGCCTATTTTACTCCTGGAGATCCCAGGATTATCCACCCAAAATATCGTTGCGATCGGTTCAGCAGTTTTTACGGTACCTTCGAACGGACAGACGGACAGACAGAGATTTGGTGAATTATAGTAAGATTATTTATATCGATAAGAGCACAAAACAAAAAAAATGCAAGAAAAGCACTAATTTAGTATCACATATTTGGTTTATCGGGTAGAGAACAACCCTTCAATCGATCCTCACTCCCAACATACCAAAACACTTGCTGATTTTGCTCACACGGTCGATAAACACTTTTGATGAGACGACGTTTCCAAACGGGACAAACATCTGAAGGAGATCGCTGTCACCAAACTCTTGAGGAATGTGGTAGACAAAGAGATTGGCGCCCTCAGGACCTGTCAAGCAGGCAAGAACGCATGTCACACGTACACACGCACACAAACACTAAACAAATGTGTGGTAATGGAAAATCAACCTCAAGAGGTTGCAGTAAACTAGGCCAAAAACAATGCAATTCATAGCAAAAACAACACAATTGTACATCAACACGTACATCTCAATGTTAAAGGAGATGTACCTGTGGCTGTTGTTAAATGTTAAATTAACTTAACCAGATAATTTTCAGAATGAGATCTTGTTTGACATACCTTCCTGTTGACTACCAATAGCATTATTGGTAGACTGGGGAAATCCCCCTGCCTGCCCGGGGTAGAGGCTGGCGTATTGCCGCATTCCAGAGTACGCCTGAGCCATGGTGTCTACACTGGATGCTCCACCAAGACCTCAAATTTTAGAAAGAAACGTGTCAGGTCACACCAAAGAGAACTGAACAAATTCACGAAACAGCAGGTGGGCCTCTCAATCAAACTTACCCAAGCCTCCTGCCAAGGATCCCAGGGGTCCTCCACCCATGCCCATCCCCTGTCCACCTGTCGAAGGCAGGCCAGGGCCACTCATTCCAGGTGGACCAGAGCCCATGCCTATGCCACAGAAGGCAAATAGAAGATAAAGCGACATTCCACATTTGTCGCTGAAAATAAATAAAAATGGTAGCAAAAATAGTTTTATAGCTGCATGGTAACTTGCAGTTGTCCACATACCACTGTAAGGAGGGTGCCCTCCAAAGTTAGGAGGTCCTGAGCCCAGACCTTGTAGGCCAGGCATTCTGCCTGGTGCAGGGCCAGGTCCAGAGGAGTGCGGGCCTGCCAGTTAATGGGTAATGATCAGTACTATGGAAATGCAGTGCAAAAATGTGCAAATGTCTCTAAAATAAAAAATACCAAAACTCAAGCAAATAAAGTATGACCAATCGGGTGATTCTTATTTTTGAAGTAGATTTAGACGACTCTCACCCCCTCATTTTGTTCCAATCATGCACACATATAATTATTCACCGGGAACACTGAAAAGCTATGGAGTTATCAGCCTCATTGTGGTTACCTTTTGCCTGCGGAACACTGCATGGCTTCACATATCAATGGTTCGTAAATGTTATAGAAGCCTTTGGTGGCCTCAAAGCAGACATCAAAGGACAAACCTTGTCCAGATTCTGAGGTACTAACACCCAGAATTTGAGGCCTCTTCGTCCTACGGTTTGGCGGTGAAAGAACGATGTACAAACACACAAACACTTGAAAATATCTACAGACTTGGCATTTAATATGGAATATTTTTTTTGTGGGAGTGAACTTACTTTTCAAGATGACTTAGAACCAAAAGTTCATTAGAATTATGTTGAAATTATTCTAGATTTTGTTAATGTGACCTTTAAAAGAAACAAAAACCACATTTGACATTTTGAAGTAAATAAATTGGATCCTTGAAAGTGATGTAAACTGATATCGAATTCAATTCACGGACAGTACTGTGTTAAACTTCTGTACGTTTTCCAGAAGTATCTCTCTATTTTGCACATTAGCCAAATTTTTTTTCAACAAAAACAAAAGTTAAATTATGACTGGGATTACGGACAGTAAAATTACAGTTCAGTACTTCGTGTAACCCCCACGAGCATTCAGGAGAGCACGTACACATCGAGGCATGCTGTTCACGAGATTTGCCAAGGTTTGGACAGGAATCGCTTGCCATGCAGTGAAAATAGCCTGCTGCAATTCACGCACAGAGGTGGGCTGCTGGTCCAAGTTGTCGATTTGACGCGTTAATTCTGCCCACAAGTTCTCAATCGGATTCATATCCGGGGACATGGCAGGCCACTCCATATGCTCGACACCACGGTCAGCAAGAAAGTGTTGGATCATGCGAGCACGATGAGGCCGTGCATTGTCATCTTGGAAGACAAAGTTTCCTCGAAGGCTGCACGAACAAATGGAAGCAATGTTTCTTCCAGAATGGCCCTGTACTTGAACTGGTTCAGGTTTCCATTCAGAACGACGTCAGTTTTGCCCCCTGCATGAAAAGCAGCCCAAACGGTCACCCCACCACCTCCAGCTTGGACTCTTGGCACAATACAATCTTCGTTGTAGGCTTCATGCACTTGTCTGCACACTCGGTTGCGGCCATCTTGACGATAGACCAGAAATCTAGACTCGTCACTGAAGGTCACGTGATTCCAGTGTCCTGGCTGCCATTGACGGTGCTCTCTGGCCCACTGCAATCGGCGCTGGCTGTGTTGTCTGGTCAGGCGTGGCTTTCTCAGGGGACGCCTGGCACGATAGCCTGCTTGAACCAGTCGTTGGTCGACTAGCCTTCTGGATACAGGCACATTTGTCAGTTGCTGCCTCTCAGCCCGAAGCCGATTAGCTGACTTGGTACGGCCATTGCAGACTAACCGGTGCAGCTGGCGATCATCTCTCCTTGTGGTTCTGCGGGGACGTCCTGGCCTCTGTATTGGAGTAGGGACACCCCTCTGAGCATTTCGTTTCAGGATCTTTGACACCTGACCTTGAGTGATGCCATACTGCCGAGCAATAGCACGCTGTTTCATGCCGGAATTTCGTAAAGCCACCACTCCATGACAAACAGCATTGTCGAGTTGACAGACCATCTCCAGAGGAAGCGGCAATAACTTTTGGAGACGTGCAGCAGTTGTTTTCCACTAATACAGAACGCAACAACCCTCGTATACACGATTGTGAAGCCAATCGTCAAATGCACCTGTCCTTACATTTTGTCACGCCACCTGTGATATTATCCTGTTATTGACTTCTTGCTGCGAAAGACAATCAGTGACATGGTTCTTTTAACAAAGAAATCACCGAAGCGTAAAATAAACTCACCAGATTGATATACTGAGTTCAGAAAGTAAACCCAAGTCAAGTAAAAAAAATTCCATATTAAATGCCACGTCTGTATATTATAAAAGGAGCAGTGTCTATAGGTCTGTTTGTCATGTTATAACTAGAGAACAGATTAACGGATTTCAATAAATCCAACTACGGTCGATTCAGGTTGTTTGTCATGCAAAAAAAAAAAAAAAAAAAAATTTTTTTTTATGGGTACATGGACAGTGTACACGTGTGTCAAAACTGAAAATGGCAACACGTGACGTTGGTTAACCCTGCACGGAGAGCAGGATCTCCCAGGAATCCTTTTTTTTCTTCCCCCATACATTAGCCAATGCAGCAAAGATTGGTATTTGTCAGCAAAGCGACGGGTCTTATACAACATGCATTTTAAGGCCATTTTCACTGCTAGAGCGGGGGTTAGCCTTGCGTTCCCCATGACAATCTTCTCCATTTTGCCCTACTAGCAACGGTACCCGCCCTATGGGTGGGGCTTCAATTGGGAGGCCCAAATGAAAAGGCAAAATATCAGAAATTGAAGGTTTTTTAAATTTTAAATGATTCATATAAACATCCGTTGAATCATATCACATGCAAATCATCAAAATCTAAACAGTATCTATAGAATTTCAATAAAAGCCACATCACTGTTCATATCGGTAAATATTATTCCATCGTGTTTCAAATCGTGATCGATACACTATGATCGTGATGATCGTGATCGATAATCGTGTTCACAATCGCTATGTCGTATGTACTCCCGATACGTGTACCAAATTCCCGATACGTGTAACTGTACCAAATCAACAGTTAAAAGGATTTTGAGGCGATAGCTGTTACGGCCTTGGCAAGATCGATGGAGACAGCGATCTGTTAGCGTATTCACCGCCCAAACAGCTATGTTGAATTCTCTCATGTAGATTGTAGAGATTAAACGTTACGGGTGTTACGGCCTTGGCAAGATCGATGGACAGCGTTTATTATACTTTTAATGAAGGACACTGTCTCAAGCCCCAGTCCCCATCACGGATGGGGCTTAGCGGTTTACCCGAGCCTGACTGCGAAGGGCAAGGTACACGCTGGCCCGTCCATTGTAGCGCGCGTGTGGCCCAGGACATCGAAGGGTATTAAACGTTCATTAAACATTAAACGTTCATTAAAGGATTACGAAACGAAAAACATTACGAAATTACGTTCACACCGTCACGTCAAACACTACCGTGAACACATACATCGTCACAACATCGGCACAATGAGAACATCGTCACAATGGACGTTATGCAAACGTGAATGTTATACGGGAGTCCAAACCTGAGAATACTGGAGACCAAAGCTGAAATTGGAAAAACTATATAGCCTATTTTACTCCTGGAGATCCCAGGATTACCCACACAAAATATCGTTTCGATCGGTTGAGCCGTTTTTGCGGTACCTTCGAACAGACAGACAGACATTTGGTGAATTATAGTAAGATTTTCTGCATCTCTCCTTGTTAACCCCCATGCCCACATTTCTTCTTCCACCATCTTTAGCCAAGTCTTTCTCGGTCTTCCCAGTCCTCTACTTCCTTCTACATTCATTTCCATCACTCTTCTCAACCAGTCACTTTCATCCTTCCTCAACACATGACCAAACCATCTCAACCTGTTCCTCTTCACAGCATCAATCACAGGCTCTATTCCCATCATCACAGGGTCTTATATTCTAGTGTATATAGATATGGTGAATCTTTATTGGTGACATCTCTCCTCATGGAGTGTGACTTATAGCACCTGGAGGCCAGCATCATATGTAAGATGCATCTTTAAGATCTGGATGTTTAAGAGACCATTTAAGCTCAATGGTCATGAGGAAAGAGGTGTTCGTGACATCAGAATTTTTTTTAAATATATGGTCTAGGCTCATGGAAGAGCTAGAACACACAACAGACTAGGACACAACATAGCAAAGGGAACAGCAGGTGAAAGGGGAAACACCAAGAGTGTGACAGAGGGAGAAAGTATACGGAGATAAACAAACAAGTGATGTCGGTAACGATGAGGGTTCGGGGAGAATGCAAGGGGTGGACAAGATGGATACAGAAACATTTTTTTTTTGGTCTAACAGGGGTGTAGAAAAGATCATCGTTTTGGTTGGGTGATGGTGGTGAAGAGCCGTCATGAAAACTTGGAGGCAAGAATGAGATTGAAGAGTGTGGAAGGTGGTTCCATGAGTGGGAAAAAGAAGGACGAATAAGTAGAGATTAGCAGTGGTCCTGGATTTAGCATTTTCACAAGGAGGGGGTTGTTGGTGGATTTCATGTATCCTGTAGATACCTGGGGGGAGAGAGAGGGAAAGCACGGAGAGGGAAGAGGGTGAAAAACCAGAATGGAGGTGGTCGAAGACAGAGACCACCGACCTGTCGTGGATGGCGAAGTGATAGACCCGTATCTTTATCTCCATTGCAGAGTTAAAGTTTGCCAGAAACTTTTCCATCTTCTCAGGTGCAAAAAGACACAGAATCCTGGATCAGATGGGTATGCGAGAGAGAGTGGTTAGGGACCCAAAATTTTGAAGCAAACACAACGGAGGTATTTGGCCTTCTCACGAGTCAGCGATCATGCCGTTTGAAGTGAGGGGAGGGATGGAAGGGGAGCGAGCATACACCAGAGGCAGACTTGACAAGGTGCCACCAGGTTTTAAAGTTCATTCTTGAGATTGGACAGGTGGTTTTTTCTGACTCTCCTTCGAGTAGCCGCACGCTTGTTGCAGGTGTTGCGGAATTAACTGAGATTGCCTTCGGTTGGATTTCCTTCCAGAAGGAAAGTTGTTTGAAAGCAAATGCCTCACCACAGAATTCAGACAGAGTACCAATAGCGGGAGGATGGGTAAGATAACTGAAGACGAGATGGGATGAATCTGTGCATATGAGAGAGCAGGTTTCTGTGGAAGAATTCCCATGCCAAGTTCATTTCAGGGGAGGTAGATATAGGAAACCAGTCCTGAAGTGACGACTACTTGCAGTCCTTGCCAGTTTGCCTGAGTGATCTGCCAGACTCGCCGGCACCGAGGCTGTTCTCTGAGAATAAACCACCTTTAGAGGCCATTTTTCCACGCAAAGCGGGGGTTGGCCTTTTTCGGGGAGCGTGGTTGTTGTTGTTTTTTTTTGGTCCCCTTTTTGAAGCAATGTTGTACGGCCGGATGCCCTTCCTGCCGCCAACCCTTTTTGTCGCCTTTTTACGACAAACAGGGAATTACCAGTGAACTGGTACTCAAATTAGCCGACCTCGGAAGGATGACAGGCTGAGTCAACCCCCCTGGCGTTAATTCAGCGATCGACCGGGATTCGAACCCAGGATCCTAAGCTGGCACCCTAGCCGCTAGCCCAACACCAGGCTCTGAGAATGGCCAGAGATACTGACCTTCACAAGCACATGATCAGATGAGCCAATTGGGGCAAAGGACAAGCAAGATACATTGGTAGGGAGGTTTGTCATCACCAGATCCAGAAGGAAAGATTTGCCAGTGCGAGAAATTTTGGTGGGAAAATTCACGGATCAAGTCAGTCCCATGGAGTCACAGAAGTCCTTTGAAAAAGTGCCATGTCTGGTGAGAGAGGCACTAACACCCAGCCAATCAGCATGGTGACAATCAAAATCAACGAATCCGAATGGGGAGCACAACCCCACGAGACTTTAATGTTCTTATGTATCGTACGCAATTTGGTCTATATCAGTCACGTAGTTTGTGAGGAAATATATTTTAGTGAATACGAGGGATTGGGGGAGGGAGCCCATGGCTCCCTTTCCAGGGATGATACGGCCATGGGGAGCACAACTTAAGGTTAGAGCATGGTCACGATGCCGCATGGCCAATTTGGTTTGGATCTGGTTATCGGTTTCTGAAAAGAAGATTTTTGAACTAAATACCAATATCTGGGGCAGCCCCTCCCCTCCCCCTTAAACCCCAATAAATGGGTGGATCCGGATCGGGAGCACAACCAAACCTTGCTGTCACAATGCATCAGATCAAACGTGGCCCATTACAGCCATGTAGTTTGCAAGGAGATGATGTTTTAGTGAAACGTTAACGGTCGAACGGTCAAACGGCCGGACACCAGAAACCACACTAAGATTATTTCGGAGACATAACCTAAAAAAGGTAACAATATCAAGGCAAAAGTGACTAACCACGCAAGGCCACCAGTACCCGGCCACTCCAGTTGAGAACATCAACCTCAACGAATAACCTATAAACACGAACACGGTACAAAATGGATGAAACCTGACATGCGATTCTTTTCTTTTTTTTAAATGGTACAAAATGAGGGGAGAGAGCTTCAGAACTTTAAACTTGAACTTTATCTGCAAATAAGAACCACCAATAATGACCAATCCTGTGGAAGGATGAATCGCACAGGAAGAACTTTAACCAAAAGAAAACCAGGAAGTGATCAAACAGGCATGTAACACCAATCTATACATTACCGGGTAACAGTCTTGCAAAAGGCAAAACAAGAAGACGTCATGCAGATACAGTTGCAAAATCCACCCCTTCACCCCAAAAAAGTTGCCATGGATACATCAAATTGTCCATTTCATTAAGATTAAAATTGACAATTTTAATTTTAAAAAATTGACAATTTTTATCAAAGCTCAGGTCAATCAGATTAGAATTGATGATTTCTCAAATGAAAATTGATATTCGGAGTTTGACCTTGAATTGACCTTTTGACCTCAAACATAGTTTGTTTACCAATTCAGTCATGCACTATGTAGCTGCTGTTTAATTTTCAGGTTAATCGGATGAAAATTTTCAATTGTTCAGATTAAAATTGATTTTAGAAGTTTGACCTTGTGTTGACCTTTTGACCTCAAAATAGTTGCTTTCCCAATTCAGTGATGCACTGTACAATTGCTATTTAATCAAGTCAAATGGATAAAAATTGATGATTTTTCAGATGAAAATTGATTTTGGAAGTTTGACCTTGAGTTAGGTGTCTGGGTCAGGCCTGGGGAGTCATGGATTCACTGGATCATGGGGCAGTGGCGCTGTCAGTATCTATGTAGGAGGATGAAAGTCAGAGTCTTTAAGTCCTTGGAGCTTGCAGTCTTGCTTTACGGATGCGAGACTTGGACCCTTACCAAGGGCCAGAGAATGAGACTTAACTCCTTTGGAACCAGGTCTCTTCGGAGAGTCCTTGACTATCGCTGGTCGGACTTTGTGTCCAACGAGCGTTTGCTGAGAGACTCAGATGAGATTTGTTTCCTGTATGGTCCGTGAGATTCAGCTGTGGCTGTATGGATAAGTGCTTGTTTTCTGGACGCTGATCCAGCTCACCAGATACTCTCAGCTAGTGAGCCTCGCGAGTGGAGGAAGCCAGCGGGCCGACCACGTGCCTCATGGTTGCAGCAGGTTGATCGGCATCTCAAGGAGATAGGGAGGGGCCAGGCATCAGCCTGGGGGATGGCAAAACGGAAGAGGTCCCTGGAGTACCGTCGGAAGGTGGATGTGGCGACGCGCTGCTCCAGCGCATGCTCTCATACCTGACCTTGAGTTGACCTTTGACCTTAAAAATAGTTGGTTTCCCCAGTTAGTGACTCAATATGCAAATACTGTTCAACTTTCAAGTCAATTGGATTAAAAATGGCAATTTTCAACCTCAAGATGAACTTTGACCATTGACCTCAAAATCAATAGGATTCTTCCTTATGACCAACTCTACCATCTGGTGAAGTTTTGTGAAGATTGGTTTAAAATTGTGAGCTGCGGGTGATTGACAGACAAACAGACAACCAAACAGACAGAATAACGCACAAGATCAACCAATATACTTGAAAAAAAATCTTCGATTTTGCAAGTAATAAGTAAAGGATAGAATGAGGTGAAATGAGGATATGCTGCTGACCTATCGCTCCTCCAGGTCCCATTTGCCCTGATGGGGCAGTGCCTGAAGATCCTTGCGTCATGGTGGCTGCGGCTGCTAGTGTGGCGATGGCTTGAAGTTGTACAGCATTCAAGGCTAAAAATATTCAAGCACAAAACAATTGAACAAAGGAATCGTAACAAAGGACTGAAAGAATAGGGGTGTGTGTGTGTGTGTGTGTGTGTGTGTGTGTGTGTGTGTGTGTGTGTGTGTGTGTGTGTGTGTGTGTGTGTGTGTGTGTGTGTGTGTGTGTGTGTGTGTGTGTGTGTGTGTAGAAAGGACGCCTTCAGTTTGGAAGAAAATAAATGAACCGTTAAGAACAAATCATTTTAAAACAAGAAAACGTACACATTGTCGCACGAAGCCCCAACAACAACACAGGAACTAAAAAGAGAAACTGTGTATAACCAGGTTCCCAAATGCAACATTAAATGAATCACTCGATATCTTTGGAGCGACAGGAGAAACGTACATGATCCTTGTGGGTTGTTTGAATTGGACAGCGCCTGTTGCAGCAGCTACAACACAACACAAAGTGTAGTGATATTAGCAGTGGAATCGATACGGTAGGGAAACATTTAAATACAGAAACTAACCATGCAACACCAACAAGAAGCACGTTGGTCTCACTTTGGCCAAGACGATACTCACAACAACAGATCAGATAAATACTCAATAGATATCACTTCAGTATATACTCACAGTCAAGTATTGCTGGCCGAGTGATTGCACGCCCACGAGTCCACCTGACAAGGGAAGATTGGAGCCTGGTCCTAATCCGGGGAGGCCACCACCCATTCCGCCGCCCATTGCCCCACCCATCCCGCCGCCCATTGCCCCACCCATCCCGCCGCCCATTGCCCCACCCATCCCGCCGCCCATTGCCCCACCCATCCCGCCGCCCATTGCCCCACCCATCCCGCCGCCCATTGCACCACCCATCCCGCCGCCCATTGCCCCACCCATCCCGCCGCCCATTGCCCCACCCATCCCGCCTCCCATTGCCCCACCCATCCCACCGCCCATTGCCCCACCCATCCCACCCATCCCACCGCCCATTGCCCCACCCATCCCACCTCCCATTGCCCCACCCATCCCACTGCCCATAGCTCCACCCATCCCACCGCCCATTGCCCCACCCATCGCACCACCCATCGCACCAAACATCCCCCCACCCAACCCTCCACCCATTCCTCCACCAGGAACACAGAAATCCTGTTGCAATGTAGAAAACCTTTGTTGTAAACGCCTGTGCTCTTTCTCTTTGGTTGTGTCCGCAAATTTCACGACCAAAGGACCAGAGCAACTCTGCAGAACAAGACAAAGACACCATGGGATATGTGAAAGACACCTAAAGGCCATCGTTCACCAAGATCAATTTGCACACGTCTCACCTCCATAGTTTGCGACCTGTGCATCTTATTGATGGCCTTATTTGCTGAAGCTTTGGTGCTGAACGTCAGGAACGCACATGCTGAAAAGACAAAAAAAACAACTAATCATCCCACGTAACTATGATCAGAATGAGCAAAGTTCACAACCTTTAAAAAAAAACCTGAGCTGGCACAATCCTACAGGCCAGTACCTTTGCTCTCCCCATCGGGCCCTCGGAGAATCTTGCAGTGTTCGACATTACCGAAAGGTAAGAACAAGTCTCGAACATCGCAATCATTCAATTTCTTCGATAGCATACCAATAAACAGCTTGCGTTCCTCCACTGTGCATCATCAACAAAGGGGGGTTAATGGTAAATACAGACATCGATTTAAAGGAAACTGGCAAAGAGAGCAAAAATGCTTACCCGTGCTACGCTCATTATCTGCCGGCTTCATTTGAATCGGGTGATGCATCTGAGGATAGGAAGTGGCGTGGCAGGTTAATAGATGCACAGCACGCATGACGAAAACGAATCGGTGAAACATTAGCTCTTTCACGAGCCTCGATTCAGTATACAAAAAAAAAAGAAAAAAAAAAGAGAAAAAAAAAAGAAGCCTTACCCCAGTCAGTACACGAACATTGTGGAGCGCATTCTGCGCATCCATGGCAGCCTTGCGTTTGAAGAACGTGACAAAGCAGCAGCCTAGAGGGGGGGTGAAGGGTAAAAGGTCAAAGTTCACAATGAATGTTACCATGACCTGCTATACAGTATACCCTTAAAGCTCATAAGTTTGAATATCGTGGGGTTCGAGCCAAGTTGTGATGGTTATCGCGCACCACGAGCCTTTTGTTTGTCGTTCCTTGTGCACCGTTAATAATGATGCTGAAGAGGAACACGATTAACAAAAGAAGTGATTGTTATCTCCACCACCCAAGGTGAATGGAGGTTATGTTTTCACCCCTGTCTGATTGTTTGTCTGTAAACAAGATATCTCAAAAAGTTGGGGACGGATTCAGACAAAATTTGGCAGAGAGGTAGTGTATGTGACAAGGACGGAATGATTCGATTTTGGTGAAGATCCGGATCCGGCTACTATAATTTTTTCAGTGATTCTTCGCCATTGGGATATGGGGCTAAAAGCGACATACAGCAAGATATCTCAAAAAGTTATGGGCGGATTCGTACGAGACTTGGTGGACATATTGGGTATGTGACAAGGACGAATCGATTCGATTTTGGTGAAGATCTGAATGTGGATTCAGATACGGAAATTGTTTAATTTTTAAATGATTCTTCACCATTGAGAGATCGGGCGAAAAGCGAGATACAACAGTTAAAAAGGTTGTGGACGAGTTATGAATAAACTTGGTGGATGAGTTGGTTCGGTGACGAGAACAAGCCGATTTGATTTTGCTTCAGGTCTGAATCCAGATCCGCTGCCTGCCCTGCTCATCTGTAGTTGTAATCCCTGCCCATATGTAGTTGTAATTGTCATTGTTCTCTTTTTGAGGCAATGTTTTTATGGCCGGATGCCCTTCCTGACGCCAACCCTCTTAGTCGTCTCTTACGACACGCAGGGATACGGTGTACCTATTCTAATCCAGGGTAAACACTGGGAAACGTTTAAAACATGGAAATTCTGGGGGGGGGGGGGAGGGTCGACTCAGAAATGATGAATACTCAGAAAATGACTCAGTGATGAATGATGACTTGGACTCAGAAAGTTTTTTTTTTGTTGGAGGTATGCGCTCTACCGAGTGCCGTTCTAGTTGTTAGCAGTTTCAATAAAAAACACAAACATAATTGTAAATCCACGCTGCTGCAGTACAGATGGTACTGTAGCTATCTCCATGTGAACACCACGTTCAGTGTAATTGTTTTTAATGCCGTTAATGATTTTCAACCATGGCTCCCAAGAGGAAAACTGTTGGCGTTGCTAATGGTGAACCAAGTGCAAAAAATACGAGGAAAATGATGACTTGGACTCAGAAAGTGAAGGTTTTGGATTGGTGTGGTCAGGCGCGAGTGCATTTCTTTTATTTATTTGCTGATGTTAAGAGCTGCGGAACGATTAATTAAAGAAACACATCAACGGTTTACAAAAGGAGGAAAGGTGGGAGCTTTGGGGCTTACAGGATGACCTACAGGTATGCACATTCACCTCAAAGCCATTTCGCCTGGGTTTGAATCCAGACCCAGCTATAAACTGTCATCCAAGTGTTTGACAGACTGGGCGATTCATCAATGTGTGTGTTGTCCCTCTGATCAATGTTAAACAGGCATCCCGTCTGCCAGCATTAGTTGGTGGACATTTAAGATCCCATGGTGTCCTTCATGAAGAGTACGCGAGCTATCGCCGGCACCCTGAACAAATTACTAATTCCTGCCCTAGCTACTGCTGGGAAGGCAATACGGATGGTGTTGATGTTGATGGATGATGCAAACCACCCAGCCCTGGCCCAGGAAACGACATCGGCAGCACCGACGCTCTGTGAAGACCATGGTACATCACAGAGAGAGAGAGAGCTGGGGGGTTTAGACAAATTACAGAAGTCACGTTTAATCTGCTTTTGAATATTTAATTTGCTTCATCGCAAAGCGGCTTTGTATTTATTTTACATGTTTATTGCAATTGTGACGTGTTTATTTTTTGCTGTCGCCCACCTTCCTCGATATTTCCTCGAAGTCCGGGAACCTAACACCCTTATTACCATCCAAAATTGGTTTTAGCTATCGCGATTTTAAAGTTCATGGCATTTTCCAGGAATGAAACCTCCACGATATTTAAGGGTTTACTGTATTGTTGAAAAAGCATCACCTGCACCCAATCAAACAAACCGAAATGAAGTCATACTAACCACGGCTCACTGGAGGCTTATTGGTCCAGTCCTTAACAATGTTGATCTCAAACACCTCTCCAAAGATCGTAAAAAGCTCATGCAGCTCTTTCTCTGTCCAGGAACGGGGAATTTGCCCCACGAACATACTGATTGTGTCTGTGTCTGGTTGACGAGATCCTTCGTTGGAGTCATGTGAGACAGATCCATCATTGCTCAGAGCGCCCAATGACATCCTGAGGTTGGGGGTAGTGAGTGACAGACAGGAAAGACAAATCAAGGCAGATAGCACAAATGTATATATGTATATGTGTGTGTGTGTGTACAACAACAACAACAAAAACAACAACATGCATTTTAAGGCCATTTTCCCTGCAAGAGCGGGGGTTAGCCTCACGGTCCCCATGACAATCTTCTCCATTTTGCCCTATTTTCTGCATCTCCCCTTGTTAACCCCCTTGCCCGCATTTCTTCTTCGACCATCTTTAGCCAAGCCTTTCTCGGTCTTCCCCGTCCTCCACTTCCTTCTACATTCATTTCGATCACTCTTCTCAACCAGTCACTTTCATCCTTCTTCAACACATGACCAAACCATCTCAACCTGTTTCTCTTCACAGCATCCATCACAGGCTCTATTCCCATCATCTTTCGCAATTCATCATTTGTCTTCCTCTCTCTCAACGAGACTCCACACATCCACCGAACCATTCGCATTTCCACCCTTTCCAGCCTTCGTTGCTGCTCTACGTTCATAACCCATGTCTCGCTCCCATAAATCATAACACTTCTCACACATGCAGCATACACCTTTCCCTTCAGCTTCAACGACACTCCCCTCCTCGTCAGTACGCCACTCAGTTCCCGAAACTTCTTCCATGCACATCTCACTCCAGCAACCGTTGCCGAGTCTGATCCACCTTCTCCATTCAGCATGTCTCCTAGGTAACAAAATGTTTTCACACCTTCCAGCTTCACGCCGTCTCCAAGATCCAACTCAACATTTCCTCCATCTGCAGTTCCCTCTTTGCACACCTTACACTTGAATGTAGCTGCCACACTGGTTAATGACCCTCTCAAACCACTACATTTTTGATGAATCCACTCAGCGCACATTGTACATTGAATGGAATTCACTCCGACACCCTTCCTGCACACAGCACACGGCCACTTCCCAGTTCCTTCCACCTCACCACATGCTTTGCCACTTGCGATCACCTTCGTTTTTCCGATATTCACCTTCAGACCTTTTGTCTCCATACATTCCTTCCACTTGTTCATCTTCTCCTTCAGTCCATCCATACTTTCTGCAATCACCACCAGATCATCTGCATACAACTCCCACGGTAAACCCTCCTTTACGTTCCTAGCCAGCACCTCCATCACAGCTAGAAATAGTAGTGCACTTGGTACCGACCCCTGATGCACTCCCACCTTCACCTCAAACTCACCACTGTTCCCGTCCTTCGTCCTTACAGCTGTGCGCGCTCTTTTGTACATTTCCATCACTACTCTGACCAACCATTCCTCCACTCCTAACTTCCTCAATGCCATGCCACTACTTCACGTGGAACCCTATTGAATGCTTTCTCCAGATCAACAAGCGTTACGCCTAGGTCCCCCGTCGTTGAAGTGATGCGAGTTGACAAAGTGGAAGACGCAAGGCGGCCATCTTGGATTTTGACGTGGCGACCCAATTTTAAATGGCGTTCTTCCTTATGCCTGGATACCCACATTTTTTATGTGTCCGATTGTTTTTTTGTGATTAATGTTAGCTCTTACACAAGCCTCGATCTTGTATACAACACCAGATTAGAAGTTGGTACTTCGCTTATTTTTCCAAGATATTCCGCTCACAAGGTTCCGACATGTATATGGTGGCGGCTATCTTTGATTTTGACGTGGCGACCCAATTTTCAATAGCGGTCTTCCTTATGCGTAGATACACCCACACACCAGATTAGAAGTTAGTAGTTCGTTTATTTTTCAAGATATTCTGCTCACAAGGTTCAGACATATACATGGTGGTGGCCATCTTGGATTTTGACGTGGCGACCCAATTTTCAAAAGCGTTCTTCCTTATGCCTAGATACACCCAAAAACCAGATTAGAAGTTGGTGCTTCGCTTATTTTTCAAGATATTCCACTCACAAGGTTCAGACATACATGGCGGTGGCCATCTTGGATTTTGACGTGGGTTGCACCCACACCAAATTGGAATTCGGCCCTTCGCTTACGCACGGATGCACGCACGCACATTCGCATGGAGGGGAAAGCCATAGTCCCCCTTTCGCTCCGCGGTGCGACGGGGGACAACAAACCCAAGAAACAACTTCTTCCTTTTCTCCATGTACTTCTCCTGCAACTGCCTCAAAATAAAAAGCGCATCTGTCGTTCCTCTTCCTGGCAAAAATCCAAACTGCATTTCGGCGATCTTCACTTTCTTCCTTATACTCCTCTCCAACACCCTTTCCAATACCTTCATTCCATGCTCCAATAACTTTATCGCTCGATACGAGCCACAGTCCAGAGGGTCACCTTTCCCCATGTATCGAGGGACGAGGGTACTCAGTTCCGAATCCACTGGAATGCGGCCTTCTTTCACCACCAGATTACAGATCTCTGTCATTCTCTTCACACCCCAATTTCCCGCTGCCTTCAACATATCTCCCACAACTCCCGTCGGCCCTCCCGCTTTTCTACTCTTCATTGCTTTTATCGCTTCCTCAACTTCCTTCTCGGTTATCTTCTCTGCCGGTCCTAAAACTGGGTTACTCTCTATGTTGCCATCCCATTCATTCTCTGTATTAAACAGCATTTCCATATGATATATCTCTTCCATCTTCCTTTAATTCAATGTGGGTCCACAACGATTTGTCCCACTTCATCCTTCAAGCAACTCACCCGCATCACATCACACCTCTCTTTCGCTATCTGTTTTGCAATCCTGAATACCGCTCTCTGACCCTCTTCCAAATCCAAGCGTTCCCCGAACATTTTCCTACATGCCTCCTGCGCCTTTGCTACCTCTTTCTTTGCAGCCTTCTTGGCTGCCTTATAACTTTCATGCTCTGCCTTTTCTGCCCCCATACCCTTCGCCTTCTGCCACTCCTTGAACTTCTTCCTCTTCTCGGCAATCTTCTTTCCAACTTCATCATCCCACCACCATGTTTCCGAGTGCCTCGGTGGTCCTTTTGTCCATCCACATACCTCACCAACGGCTCCCAACAGACTAGCTTTCATTGACATCCAACCACTTTCAAGCTCAACCACATCATCCTCTACCATACTCAGCCTCTCTTTTAATGCCTCCCTCACCGTCACCCCTTTCAACCTCCACACCTTCATTCTTGGTTGGTACTTCACCCGCCGAGCTCTCCTCGCACCTTTCACCCTTATGTCGCAGACAACTAAGTGGTGCTGTGAAACAGCCTCCTCCCCCGGGATCACCTTTGTGTCCCGGAGGTGCCCACTATCTCGCCTACGCACCAGCAGGTAGTCAATGGTTGTCGTCGACCCACCTGACGTGTATGTAACAAGCTTATTATCCTCTTTCTGGAGCTGAGTATTACAAATCAACAAATCAGCTCCATCAGAAAACTCCAAAATCCTTTCACGTCCTCCATTTCTCACACCATATCCGTAACCCCCATGAACTCCCTCAAAACCGTCCATACTCATTCCCACATGTCCATTTAGGTCTCCTACCACAACAACTTCCTCATCTTTCACGTTTTCCATCAGCTTCTCTATCGCACACCAGAACTTGTCCTTCTATTCATCGCTCCGACCAAACTGTGGAGCATATCCCAAGATGACGTTCACCAAGAGCTTTCCAATCATCATTTTCACCCTCATCAACCTTTCACTCACTCTAGTCACATTCACCACACTGTCTACAAACTCCTCAGAAAACAGGACACCAACACCATTCACGCCTTCTGGGCACCCTTGCCACACAAACTTGTATTTCTGTCCCTGCCTACCCTTCACCATTCTCACACCACTTCCCTTCCATCTCGTCTCCTGCACACAACATATGTCCATTCTTCTTCTGACCAATACTTCCACCACTTCTCCTGATCTCCCTGTCATTGTCCCTACATGCCATGTCCCAAACCTCAGAAACCGATCTCCACGTCGGGCATCAGACGTTTCGTCGTCATAAACGGAGTGATTTCCACCCTTGCTTCGATCGGGTTCCCCACCTTGAGTTTTGACGAGAGGGAGTGGGGTCCCCCACGGGGTACTTCGGGCTGTACCCTGCCTATATGTAGTTGTAATTGTCATGGTTCTCTTTTTGAGGCAATGTTTTTATGGCCGGATGCCCTTCCTGACGCCAACCCTTGTAGTCGCCTCTTATGATACGCAGGGATACGGTGTACCTATTCTAAACCGGGGTACACACCGGAACCCGGACATGTAAACACACACACACACACACACACACACACACACACACACACACACACACACACACACACACACACACACACACACACACACACACACACACACACACACACACACACACACACACACACACACACACACACACACACACACACACACACACACAAAAACAAGGGACGGGTGGAAGGGTCGAAGGCTGGTAGGAAGGAGACATGCTGGAAAGACAGTTGTGGGGAAAAAAGATGCACGATGGTGGCGGCAGACAAGACAGAGACAGAGACAGAGCTGGCCATTGGGTGGGCCGACACTCAGGCTGGGGTTATTTGGAGCCAAAGACAATGTTGGCCTATAATGGAGTGGAGAAGGAGGGTGGGCTATTCAGGATCCAGGGAGTCACAAAAGACTGGCATCTTGCTTACATTTCACCATCCGCCACAGATGGCACAAAGGTAGACGCCATCTTCAAGTTGCTTGGACAACTGGCAACAGATCGAGGATGGGGGGCAAAAATGAAATATGACAAACAACCCAAACTGATACTTTTAACTTCCGTTAACAATATTGATAATAACCTGCTCAAAATCATTCATAATATCGACTGGAAAATACAGGGGGTTTGGAAAAACTGGAAAAACAATATAGCCTATTTTAATCCAGGGGGTTTGGAAAAACTGGAAAAACAATATAGCCTATTTTAATCCAGGGGGTTTGGAAAAACTGGAAAAACAATATCGCCTATTTTAATCCAGGGGGTTTGGAAAAACTGGAAAAACAATATAGCCTATTTTAATCCAGGGGGTTTGGAAAACTGGAAAAACAATATAGCCTATTTTAATCCAGGGGGTTTGGAAAAACTGGAAAAACAATATAGCCTATTTTAATCCAGGGGGTTTGGAAAAACTGGAAAAACAATTAGCCTATATAAACAAGGGGGTTTGGAAAAACAATTAGCCTATTTTAATCCAGGGGGTTTGGAAAAACTGGAAAAACAATTAGCCTATTTTAATCCAGGGGGTTTGGAAAAACTGGAAAAACAATATAGCCTATTTTAATCCAGGGGATTTAGAAAAACTGGAAAAACAATTAGCCTATTTTAATCCAGGGGGTTTAGAAAAACTGGAAGTTGGAAAATTGAGAAAACAATTAGCCTATTTTACTCCCGGGGGGGGGGGGCGGGGGGGGGGGGAGGGGGAGGGGGCAGTATTACCCACCCAAAATTTCGTTTCGATCGGTTCAGCCGTTTATGCGCTACCTGCGAACAGACAGACAGACATTTGGTGAATTGTAGTCAGATTAATGATCCCTCGATTTCGAACACCATTACATTAGCAGATATTAACCGCCTCCTTCACCGTTACAAAGACCACTGTGACTTTGAGATCCGCACGTGTGACCAACAGCAACATTACAGTTGCACTGGATCTTCGTAATCTTTAACATAAACATCATAAATATGGATTTTAGCTAAAAGTGTTATTTGCATTACCAAGTAGGCTATTCATATTTAAATATGAGGAAAACATTCATCGGGTTAAAAAAAGGTTCGCGAGTCGAGACCAGGCCTGGGCCTTTCCGTCCAGGCCAGCGCGACATTCAAACATTCCAAAAACGCCGCAATAACACCTGAAATTATAACCGCCACACTGATTAGCCTACGTCGCATTAACCGAGCACACCTTCACCTTGCCAGAGATCGTTCCAAAAAACGCTACTTTTATCCGCAAAGAACACGAAGCGAAAACCTCTTCAAAGTGATCACGTGGACACTTTGTTCCTCGACGTAACGATCCTCTCACTTTTCATTCATTGGATTAAAATTTGACTTCTCGTTGATCAAATTTTTATATTAATCAATATTCCTATCATTAAAGTATATGCCGTTTGCTTTGACGTTTTATCCTTCCTGCATTCAAATTTTAAGTGATGAAAAAAGATAGTCATGAAGGAGAATTGGAGAAAGTACCATCCGATATTGTTATATACATCCCCAACAGATAGTCGTGCATACTTACATATTTTAGAATGTTGCAAAATATTCTACATGATATTAAACAAGAAAACGAAGAGGACAATAAAAATTAATGAAACACAATTACACACCCGACCAATATCATTGTATTATATAATCATAGGTCACACCTCAGCTCAAGGTTAATTCATCCGTGCGAAGTCCTTCCTAGGCACACCTGAGCTCCTCACCACATACAAGGCTTTCATCCGCAGCTCAATTGAATACTGTTCCCCCCTCTGAGCTGGTGCTCCTGCCTCTCACCTAGCTCGGCTTCACGCTGTTGAAACCAAAGCTTTTGGAATCTCCTGCGATGAAGCTAACTCCAAGGGCCTTTCACTTACTGCAGGCAGGTTGGTGGTCTTTCTGTCTTCTACCGACTCCTCTCCGGCCTTGCGCCCCCCCCCCCCCCCCAGCTCTCTCTGGGCTCTGTCCCCCAAATATTCCTTCAGGTCGCACAAGATCTGCCTGCAACCCTCTTATGGTTAAACTGCCAAAATCAAGACTCTCTGCTTACCTTCTTTTTTGTATACAAGATCGAGGCTCGTGAAAGAGCTAACATTAATCACACAAAAAGTCAAACCGACACATAAAACTGACGTGGATTTGCGATGGCTCGGGGATTTGCGATGGCTCAGGGATTTGCGATGACGTGGGGACTCTTGATGATGTGGGGATATGGCATGGCGATTTGCGATGGCTCAGGGATTTGCGATGGCGCAGGGATTTGCGATGGCGCAGGGATTTGCGATGGCGCAGGGATTTGCGATGGCTCGGGGATTTGCTGTGGCTCAGGGATTTGTGATGGCTCAGGGATTTGCGATGGCGCAGGGATTTGCGATGGCGCAGGGATTTGCGATGGCTCGGGGATTTGCTGTGGCTCAGGGATTTGCGATGGCGCAGGGATTTGCGATGGCGCGGGGATTTGCGATGGCTCAGGGATTTGCTGTGGCTCAGGGATTTGTGATGGCTCGGGGATTTGCGATGGCACGGACAATTTGCGATGGCTCGGGGATTTGCGATGGCTCAGGGATTTGCGATGACGTGGGGACTCTTGATGATGTGGGGATATGGCATGGCGATTTGCGATGGCTCAGGGATTTGCGATGGCGCAGGGATTTGCTGTGGCGCAGGGATTTGCGATGGCGCAGGGATTTGCTGTGGCTCAGGGATTTGTGATGGCTCGGGGATTTGCGATGGCACAGAGAATTTGCGATGGCTCGGGGATTTGCGATGGCTCAGGGATTTGCGATGACGTGGGGACTCTTGATGATGTGGGGATATGGCATGGCGATTTGCGATGGCTTAGGGATTTGCGATGGCTTAGGGATTTGCGATGGCGCAGGGATTTGCGATGGCGCAGGGATTTGCTGTGGCTCAGGGATTTGTGATGGCTCGGGGATTTGCGATGGCACGGAGAATTTGCGATGGGGTGGGGATTTGCGATGGCGCGGGATTTCCGGTGGCGCGGGGATTTTTGCCATGGCACGGGGATTTGTGATGGCATGGGGATTTGCGATGGCACTGGGATTTGCGATGGGGCGGGGATTTGCGATGGCATGGGGATTTGCGGTGGCACGAGGATTTGCGATGGGGCGGGGATTTGCGATGGCACGGGGATTTGCGATGGGGTGGGGATTTGCGATGGCATGGGGATTTGCGGTGGCTCGAGGATTTGCGATGACTCATCCTCGACTTTACTCTAGTTTGAATTGTCATTGTTGAGTGAAGTGAATTAACGATTGTTTAAACTTATGGTGTTTTATACTCTGATTGTTGTAGGATTATTTTCCATTCTTTTTTGTATAATTGCTGAATAAAACTGATATCACTTGATACCTGGAACCGGTACCAAGTCTACTTAATTGTTGTCAACCTGAAACAGCTATCCGTTCGCCTGAATCAAAGTTAAGTCATGTTTTTCTGTTATATTTTCGTCTTTGTTTTGAGTTGTCATTGTTGTTGTTGTTGTTTTTGGCGGATATGATGATCACAGTGTGGATGCAGAAGTAAACATGACGTGTCATGACATGGACACACACACCTTCCCCACCCACAAAATCCCCAATGACACTCCCTTCCCCCACTGCCATTCAATTCTCAAACACTGCAGTGCAAAATATGTCAATCGTGTTCCTACACTGCCATGGCCTGCGTACACATTAATTCCCACATTCACACTCCAAACACAGCTCAATCCTTTCTTACGACCACACAAAAACACAAAACCTTCACACATAAACAAACGCCATCCACAAGACACTTTGTGGTACACACTCTGATCCCCTCACCAACCATTTAGTCACTCACCCGCCCCCATTCCAAATTACTCATGTCGCAATTTGTGAGCAAGTACCGAATCCCTGGGACAGTAAACTTCAAGGCCTCACCTAGCTTTGTGCAGGCAGTCGCAGGTTTGTCGGGTCCAAGAGTGTCATCCACCCCGCCAAATTCCAAATTTATCCCATGGGGCCTATCAATTTCCACAATTTTCCTTTTATCCAGCTGTACTGGCAAGCATGTGGACCTGCTTCCTCCTGTGACCTCTACTATACTTGGCTACGACAGCTCCATCCCTCTACCGTGCGAGGGCTGCCGGATAAGTTGAGCAGCCGAACTGCCAACATGGCCCACGAGTGTCCATAAGGGTGCGACCCACCATCCATCCTTCAGCCCCCTGCGAGGAACACGGCCCCAGTAGCCACAGCCGGCCAATGTGGAGAGCACCTCCTGCCATCTACACCATTCCCAAGGACTCAGACCTGCGGGGCACGGTCACAGTACGTGGCATCCCCCAGCCACGTCCCCATGCACCTCTTCCATCCCCCAGTCCGACTAC
The DNA here is from genome assembly GCF_964187855.1 of Myxine glutinosa. Lineage (NCBI taxonomy): Eukaryota > Metazoa > Chordata > Myxini > Myxiniformes > Myxinidae > Myxine > Myxine glutinosa. Next base: position 10,025,131 of record NC_136265.1, read on the forward strand.
ATGCAGCTCATCAGTGCCCACCCACATATGAGCACGCCCAAGGTCTAGTTGCCAGGCGTGTTTCGCCAGGAGACTCAATCCCAGAAGACATGGTCGCACACCTCGGCCACCCATACCACCACATTGACCTCCAGACTGCCCAACTGCATCCCTACAACCCCGCATCCCAATATTGGCGCCATCACCCCCGTAGCCAGTTGAAGGCTGTCCTACCTACCTATCAATATTATCCCAGCCTCCAACACTTTGGTGCAACACACCTGGATCAATAAGTGTTGCTGGGCCAGTGTCCACCATGGCTTCACAAAATTCCCCCGCAATTTTGCATATATCCCTCAGATTACCCGTGCCAATTTTTCCGCAATTCTCTACTTTCACCTGGTGTTGGCTTAGCGGTTAGGGTGCCGGCTTGGGATCCTAGGATCCTGGATTTGAATCCCGGTCGATCGCTGAATTAACGCCAGGGGGGTTGACTCAGCCTGTCATCCTTCCGAGGTCGGCAAATTGAGTACCAGCTTGCTGGGATGAATGATCACGGTGTGTACCCCGATTTAGAATAGGTACACCGTATCCCTGCGCATGGTAAGAGGCGACTAAGGGTTGGCGTCAGGAAGGGCATCCGGCCATAAAAACATTGCCTCAAACAGGGAACCATGATTGTCATGGGGCCCGCAAGGCTAACCCCCGCTCTAGCGGGGAAAAATGGCCTTAAAACGATCACTCATTCATTCATTCACTACTTTCACCAAAGGAGGGCACTTCTCCACACACTTGCCAGCCGAGCATGGCCCCGTATGCTCGGCTCATTCTAGTTTCCCAAACACTTCATGGCGACAGGCCCAGGCCTAGGTGGTGATCCTCTTTCTGGCGCCTGTGGTCTTACTGTGGGTCCCCTACTTTCTGGGCTGTGAGACCTGTTCGGAGGTGGTTGTCCAGGTGGTTTTTTACAATCCCACTGTATGTGCCCTCTTCTCCCACATTTAAGACAAGTCCCCATGAACGGACCCCTCTGGTACCCAGGCGGAGCACCCATTACTCCCGGCCCAACCCGACAAAAATCAGGCCGTCCTGATGGCTAACCTGGACCAAGCTGCCATGACTCACCCCCTGCAAATTTACCCCCAGTCAAATTTGACAGCTGGCGGCTGATCCTCCTTAACATTCGGCCTATGATACCATTCGGTATCCTCCGGCTTCTCTTCCTGATCCCGCACCCGGCCTGTCGTACAGTCACAGGTGCCCTCTCTGATGCGCGGTTCGACCTCCTCAAAAAGGTCAGTCTTGCCACCCATTCCGCCGCTCGGTGCGCTGTGGGCGGGTTCTGCAACTCCACCAGAGTCCGGACCTTGGGGTCAGGAAGAGCAGCTATAAATTTCTCTATCGCCAGCTTGTCCCACGCCTGTGCTGGTAGGTCCCTGTATGCTATCCTCACAGATTGGTAAATATCCTGGGCCAGATCCTGCAACGTCTTGTTATGCTTTTGCCTACGATGCAGCAACTGCGCCCGAACCAGGTCGCACCTTGCACCTGTCCCATACCTGTGAGTCAAGGCCTCACAGATGGCCTTGAATGAATGAATGAATGGTCGTTTTAAGGCCATTTTCCCCCGCTAGAGCGGGGGTTAGCCTTGCGGGCCCCATGACAATCATGGTTCCCTGTTTGAGGCAATGTTTTTTTTATGGCCGGATAGATGGCCTTGCTGGTCAATATTCCCTCTGGGACTACGTTTAACACGTCTGCGGCTGACCTCCGCAGTGTCGCCACCAGATCCCCATGCGCTCCCGCTCTCCCTGACCATTGAGCTGAGACACCCATCAAATTGTGTCAGGAAAGCCTCTAGACTCCCTGACCCATCAAAATGTACAAGGGGAATTGCTTTTCCAGAGACTCTATTCCTCGACTCCTCTCTGTCCAAATCCAGCCAGGGGCCAAAACACCACCCCCCCCCCCCCCAACTGGGTATTCAGTTTCGGAGCCTCTGGTGCCCAAATGTGGCTCGTGGTGAGGGTCCCCTGGGTCACCTTAATCTCGTCCTGGAGATGCCTAATGGACCGACTCACCTCTTCCCTCAGGCTCTCTCAGACCCAAGCAACCTCGCCTTTGATGGTATTGTCCCAGGTATCCAGTCGCTCCTGCATCAAATCACTCACCCTTTCATCAGTCATTTGCGGCCCCCACAGGCCTTTATCAATAAAAACCCACTCCTGTTCTGTTACGTTGGCTTTCAACCCCTTTACCTCTTCAGCCAATTCACCCTCTTGTTGTTTAAAGAGTCCCCATTCCTCTACTTGTTGCCGCATTCTGGCATCCACCCGGCCCCGATAGCCTTCCAGGTCTTCATTGACTTTATCAATTCCGGTGTTAGTGGCCCCTATTCTCTCTTCCAACTTTTCCCACATTCGGACAGCCTGGGTCGTGCCCTCTTCTTTTTTTAATGTTAGTTCCTTCCGTTTAAGCTCAATTTCTACCCCCATGGACTTTTCCATTTCCTCGAATTTAGTCTCTAACTTGACCTCAAATTCACCCAGTCTGTCTGTAATTTGATTCTGCACTCTCCCCTCTATGCTATCAAATAGTTCCCCCCAGCTGTTGTTATACCCTCAATTTTGCCTTCCAATTGTTCATTCATCTCCCTTACTTCATTCCCCTGCTCATTCATTTGGGTGTTCATTCCCTCTATCTTTCCCTTCAACCCATCAATTTGTTTATCCAAATCTTCCTTTAACCCATCAATTTTTGCATCCATTTCACCCATCTGTTTCCTATTTTTATTAACATCCTCTTTTATTCCCCTCATTTCGTTACTCATTCCCTGCATTTGTTCACTCTGGGCATCCATATTATTATTCTGGGCATCCATTTTATTAGTCCCTGCCGGTGTACACCGGAGGGGACTATAGGTTTGCACGCCGTCCCTCCGTCTGTCAGTCCGTCAGTCCGTCACGCAAAGAACAGTTTTCCGGACCTTTTTTCTAAACGCTTAATGCTAATGATTTCAAACTTGGCACATGGTTTCCTCATGATAAGTTACAGATCGAGTTCGAACTTCACGACGTTTCGATCATTTTTGACAAAGTTATGGCATTTTGAACTTTGGTAATTCTGATAATTCTGATGATCCTTAACTCAATGCCATTTTAAGTTTTAATTTCCTTTAAAAACCATTTTCTCTGCAATAATAGGACCGATTGAGATAAAATTTTCACCATATGATGGACTCGGTCTGTAGAATATTTTAATCATAATTATGACGTCACAGGCCACGTGGTTCGGTCGCCATATTGTTTTTCGTGAAAACACGAAAACCCCTTTTTCTCTGCAACGGCTGAACAGATCGAGGCCAAACTTTGCAGGCAGAATCGCATACCCATGACGAACAAAAAAGTCAGCGAGCATGACGTCATGCGTCACATGGTTTCAGAGTTATGACGTTTTAAAGCATGAACCTTTAAAACCGAGCTCCTCCCTCATTTTTGATCCAATCGAGGGGAAACTTCACAGATCTGTTCAGCATGTCAGTCTACTAAAATGTCCTTTAGGAATTTGCGATAGGGCACGTGGTTTGGCAGATATCGTTAATTAAACGAAAATATTTTTAAAAAATGGATATCTCTTGAATCGCTAGTACCTCAGAGCATGAGTTGGTAATAATTTATATAATTCACACAGTGCAATACGTGCAGGCCGCTCCACGGAGCGACCTTGCGGGCTTATCAACGAGGTGAGGCGTGACACGTGTCTCAGCATACCTCAGATCAAGTTTGAAAACCAGCGTCAACCGTGCATAAATTTGCATATTCGATCATTTTTGACAAAGTTATGGCACTTTGAACTTTGGTAGGGGACATGTATTGCAGCGCAATACTCAGAATGCTTGTTATTCTGGGAATCCATTTTGTTCTTCAATTCATCCATAAAATTTATCAGCCTGGCCTGGAAATCCATCGGGCCCATTCCTATTGTTCCCGGCACCCTGTTGGCGAGGGGGATGGATTAATGCTCGGGACGGGGGAGGTTTCACTCCTACTCTCATACCCCTCTATCCCCGGCTCACTTCCAGAGCCTTCAGCATCCCCTACCCGTTCTTCCTTATCACTCACCCCTTCCATGCGCTGTGAGGAAGTCGTTCTCCCACGCGCGTATTTATTTTTTACCTCAGAAATGAAATTTTAAAATTTTTCCAAAAACACCGTATTACATGGTGATGTTGCGCTTCGTACGCCAATCCACTATACAAATTTGAACACCTCGGTACTATTAAAAATTTTAATCCGAATGCTGGGTGCAATTTGCACCCAGCCGGTGTCGATCTCGCAACCTCTGGATACAAAAATGTCTGCCAGGTTCGAATCCCACACTCCTTACACGAAATGTCGTGTGATTCCCTCAGGTGAACACCACAGGGATCACGAATGGCCAATAGCAAGCTTTTACTCCAAAGCGTTCAGTTCAATTGCGGACTTTATCTCTGCGGGGGCAGAAAGGGGAGCAAGCTGAAGCGCTTACCTGAGCGATCCCACCGGGCAGTCTTAAACCTGCAGTAAATAACTCAAACAAAAACCGGGTTTACAAATGTACAAGGAAAATAACAAAATAATTTCTTAAAACGGATGCCGATAACAAGAAAACGCGATGGTAAAACCAAGTTCCTAAATGGAGCGCTCCCTCACCAGACTTAGAACACGGACAAATGGGGAATAAAAGAACTGGAAAATAATGGCAATCATCCAGCCTCATCAGCAATCGTTCAGGCCCCAGCACGCAGTCTTGATGTGGCTCCGGTGTTGGTGGGAAACCGCTCGTCGTTTGGTGCGCGCGCACAAAGCCAGGCCTCACTGCATCGTCCGTCTCGGATGGCAGGCACGCAGCTTGCCTCCCCAGCCGCATTGGCCTCCGTTCTCCTCGCACGCCAAAGGATGGTGCCAACAAGAGTGTCGAGGACCAGGGGTGAGCGAGAGGCAGGAACGTCGAGGGACAGAGGAAGATGCGAGAGGCGAGGAAGGGCAAGAGGTCGTCGAGGGCAAGATCAAAGCATGAAAATGTCGGTCCAGGAGTTATTTTATCGTCGGGGTCATGACGTCATCAGTGGTTCTCCACCAATCAGCGTGCCACTTCTTTCTCGCCTCTAACGTCATTGGTGGTCCTTGCCAATCGGCGCTGTGGTTTCTCCTCGGCCTTCCCTCCACCAATCAGCGGGTAGCTTCTTGCTCCGCCCTGGCCAATCACCAGTCCCTTCTTGCCCCGGCATTCCCGTTGGTCAACTCCCGCCCAATAGCGAGTTGCTTCTTGCTCCGCCCTGGCCAATCACGACTCCTCGGGGCGTGTCTTCGACCTGCCTGTCTTCCGTGGCGATGTAGCTGGTGCGTCCAAATGGCCGTGCTCAGAACTGGCTTCCGGTTGGTTTTATGGTTATTATTTAGTGCAATTAATGGGCATTTCCTCACTAGTGTCTATGGTGCAGTGCCAAAAGAGATGAAGGATATATTACTGAGGTTTGACGAACAGGGGAATTAACATAATCCCTATACTAGTTAACATGCCCCATTCCTCGTAATGGAGACGAAGATACACCTTACTCCGACATTCAGCTAAACAAAACGTATTACATGGTGATGGTTCTTACCCGACATCTGGAGCACCTACCTATACGAATCTACATGACTCTACATATCACTACCCCACAAACATAATAGTATTTTCAGTCCCCATGTAAAAGGTGCATACAAAGAAACGATCCCTCATGTGAAAGAAGGTGATTTGCACCTCCTTTGATATCATTTTAATCACTCATGATAGTTATTCTTCTGAGCGGTCCGCCATTGTCTAGATCAAGAAGGTAAACATGTACCTGTGGAGCTATGCTCTCACGATAAAGCCGGACAAAATGGACGACACCAGGAACGAAGTTTCACTGAGCTATTTATTTCTAGCTCAACTCAAAAGCACTGAAAAGCCCGATAGAACGGGCGGCAATTTATAACCAAAGTTCACCACACAAAAGCCACGCCTCTCAGGCAGGGCGTGGTATGCAAATCGGTAAGCCACGCCTCTCAACGGGGCGTGGTATGCAAACCAAGTGTCCGCCCGGGCAAGGCAAGTCCGGGCAAGTCTGGACGAGCCCGGGCAAGTGACCGCCCGCCGGTTACGTCATCGGCCGGTGCAAGGGGATTGTGTAATGCTTCCGGTAACTGCTACATGCACCCCCCCAGAATTAACTTGCACCGGGAGAGTCAGTTTGAGGGGGGTCTTGATGACCCGGCCGAAGTGACCGCTGGCGATTCGTGTGGGGGTGGTAGGTGGCGTGGCGGTGGATGGTCGGGCGGGGGGCTTGGTTGACGGGGGACGGCCCCGTCGTAGAGGAAGGGCCAACCGTGGAGGTTGGTTGAAGTCCAAATGGGCCGGCTTGAGGCGGTCCATGGAGATGTGGTCCGGTTTGCCGCCGATGTCCACAATGAACGACTTGTCGTCCCTCTTCAGGACCCGGAAAGGTCCATCGTACGGTGGCCGGAGCGGTCCCCGGTGTGCGTCGTTCCGGATGAAAACGTACTCCGCAGTGCGAAGTGCTGGGGGGACGTGGGGTTGGGGGCAGCCGTGATGGGACGTGGGCACGGGGGCAAACCTCCTGGCGGCCTCCTGGAGGACCGAGCATTGGCGAGCCGCGGACCAGGGGCCGGTGGTGTAGGGGATGAAATCTCCCGGCATGCGCAGTGGCTGGCCGTAGACCAGCTCGGCGGTGGAAGCCTGGAGGTCCTCTTTAGGGGCCGTTCAGAGGCCCAATAGGACCCACGGGAGCCTGTCAGTCCAACCGTCGTCCTGGAGGCTGGCCCTGAGAGCGGCCTTCATTGAGCGGTGGAACCGCTCGCACAAGTCGTTGGCTTGGGGGTGGTAGGCCGTGGTGCGGTGTAGCTTGAACCCCAAGGCCTGGGCGACCGCGCCCCAAAGCTCAGAGGTGAATTGCGGGCCTCTGTCGGAGGAGATGTCCATGGGGGCGCGGAAACGGGCAATCCAGGTGACAATGAAGGCCTGCGCCACATCGGCGGATGTTGTTGATGCCAGCGGGACGGCCTCCGGCCACCTGGTGGTCCTGTCCACCATCGTGAGGAGGTGGGTGAAGCCCCACGAGGAGGGAAGGGGTCCCACCGGGTCCACATTTACGTGGTCGAAGCGCCGCACGGGCACGTCGAATGGTGCCAACGGGGCCTGGGTGTGCCGGTGGACCTTCACGCGCTGGCAGGCGACACAGGCGTTGGCCCAGTCGTGGACGTCCTTACGGAGCCCGTGCCAGACGAATTTCGCTGCCACGAGCTTCTGTGACGCTTTCCGGCCCTGGTGGGAAAGGCCGTGGAGGGCGTCAAAAATGTGCCGCTGCCATCCGGTGGGCACGATGGGGCGAGGTTGGCCCAGGGAAACGTTGCACAGGAGAACTGTGCCTGTGTCCTCGAAGGGGACGTCGGCCAACCGCAGGCCTGTGTCCGCTGTCCGGAGGGCTTGCACCGTGGGGTCGGCGGTCTGGTCGGCTGCCATGCGGGTGAAGTCCACACCGAGGTGGACGGCGTTCGCGCCGGACCGGGAGAGGCAATCGGCCACAGCGTTGTCCTTGCCCGTGACGTGCCGGATGTCCGTCATAAATTCGGACACGGCGGAGAGGTGGCACTGCTGGTGGGCCGACCACGGCTCTGCAACCTTGGCCATGGCGAAGACCAGGGGTTTGTGGTCCACAAACGCCGTGAACGGGCGGCCCTCTAAAAGATGGCGGAAGTGGCGAACGGCCAGGTAAAGGCCGAGGAGCTCGCGGTCGAAAGCGCTATACTTGCGCTCGTTAGGGCGAAGCTGTCGGCTGAAGAAGGCCAGTGGTTGCCAAGCCCCGTTCACCCACTGTTCATGCACGGCGCCCACCGCATAGTCGGAAGCGTCCGTGGTGAGGGCGATGGGTGTGTCGAGCGCCGGGTGCGCCAGCATGGTCGCGTTGGCGAGGGCCAGCTTAGCGCCCGTGAACGCCTCTTCCATCTCTTTGGTCCAGGCGACGTCGTGCTTGGCCGGCTGGCCCCGGAGGGCTTCGTACAGGGGGCGCATGAGTTGGGCGGCGCGAGGCACGAACCGGTGGTAGAAATTTACCATTCCCAAAAATTCCTGTAGGGCCTTGATGGAGCGGGGGCGCGGGAAACTTGTGACTGCCTCCACCTTGGTCGGCAGCGGAACGGCCCCGCGTTCGTGATGCGGTGCCCCAGGAAGTCGACGGCCGTTACGCCAAACTGGCATTTCACCGGGTTGATGAGGCCGTGCTGGCCAAGGTGCTCAAAAAGCGTGCGCAGGTGGATGAGGTGCTCCGCCCAGGAAGTGCTGGCGACGAGAATGTCGTCCATGTAGATGAAAAGGAAGGTGAGGTCGCGCAGCATGTGTATCAGCCGTTGGAAGGCCTGGGCCGCGTTCTTAAGGCCGAACAGCATGCGAAGGAACTCGAAGAGGCCAAAAGGTGTAATTACCGCCATCTTCGGCACGTCGGCCGGCCGAACGGGTACCTGGTGGTAGCCCCGAATGAGGTCGACCTTGGAAAAGATCACCCGCCCCGCCAAATGGGCGGAAAAGTCCTGTATATGTGGTATCGGGTGCCAGTCGGGGGTGGTGGCGTCGTTGAGATGGCGGTAATCGCCGCATGGTCGCCATCCGCCACCCGGTTTGGGCACGATGTGCAGGGGCGAGGCCCACGCGCTATTCGAGTGCCGCACAATGCCCAATCGCTCCAGCGCGTCGAAATCCGCCTTCGCCATGGCGAGTTTGGCCGGGTCGAGGCGATGAGCCCTGGCATAGACCGGTGGACCTGTGGTCAGGATGTGGTGTTTGACGCCGTGTTTGACGGCGACGGCCGAAAACGTCGGCTGCGTGAGGGCGGGAAACTCGGCGAGTAGGCGGGTGAAATCGTCCGCGGCCGGGAGAGCGCAGGCTAGCTTGGTTGGTGCGGAGCCGCTCAATGAGCAAGCGAGCGAGCTGAAGGTCTCCGTGTTGATGAGCTGACGCCATTTGACGTCAACCAAAAGCCCATGCGCGCAAAGAAAATCTGCACCCAGCAAGGCCATGAGTACGTTCGCCGTGATGAAGTCCCACCTGAAGTGCTGGCCCCCGAAGCAGAATGCGACGCTGCGCGAACCGAAGGTGCGGATGGAGGAGCCGTTTGCGGCGACCAAGGTGGGGCCGCAAAGCGCGGCCTGTTTGTCCTGCACCGAGGCGGGTATCACGCTCAGCTGAGCGCCGGTGTCGCACAAAAAACGCCGCCCGGACGCTGTGTCCGTAATAAACAGAAGGCTGCCTGAATGGCCGACGCTCATGGCAGGCAGCGAGTGCCGGCCTGGTCGTTTGCCGACCTGTCTAAAGTGCACGGTGGGCGGCACGTTCTGGCCTTCTGCCCGAACCTGGCGTGGTAGTAGCACATGGTCCGCTCTGGTGGAGGCTCCGGCGGTCGTGTCGGGTTCGGTCGATGGGGCGTCGTGGCGGCCGCTGCCGCCAGTGGCGCTAACTCGGCTGGTGGCGGCACCGGTCGTGGCGCGGGCGTTGCCTCGGTCGGCCCAGGGTTCCAGGCGCCGCTCCGACGTGTCGCCTGGCCGAGAAAAATTTATCGGCCTCCTTGGCCAGGGCGAGAGGGTCCGTGATGGGCGAATTAGCCAAAGCTAATCGTACCTGCCCGGGTAGCTGCCGGAGGAACAGCTCGCGGAAGAGGAAATCTGGGCTGTGCTCGCCGAGTAGAGCAAGCATGTGGTCCATGTGTTCGGACGGACGGGCCTCACCCAGCTCCGGGAGGTCGAGCAGTTGTCGCACGCGTTCGGTCTCCGTGAGTCCAAATGCACCGAGGAGTAGGCCTTTGAACGCGCCGTATTTGTCGGCGTTCGGCGGGTTCTGTAGGAAGCTCAGGACCCGGGCGGCAGTGGAGACGTTGAGTGCGGAGACCACATGGTGGTAGCGCGTCGTGTCATCCGTAATGTTCCACAGGGCGAATTGAGAACCCGCTTGGGCGAACCAGACACTGCGTGCGATTCCCAAAAGCCAGGGAGCTTCAAAGCTACAGATGACTCCATCGCTGTGTTCTTGAAAAGGGGTCACCAATTGTGGAGCTATGCTCTTACGATAAAGCCGGACAAAATGGACGACACCAGGAACAAAGTTTCACCGAGCTATTTATTTCTAGCTCAACTCAAAAGCACTGAAAAGCCCGATAGAACGGGCGGCAATTTATAACCAAAGTTCACCACACAAAAGCCACGCCTCTCAGGTGGGGCGTGGTATGCAAATCGGTAAGCCACGCCTCTCAACGGGGCGTGGTATGCAAACCAAGTGTCTCCGCCCGGGCAAGGCAAGTCCGGGCATGTCCGGACGAGCCCGGGCAAGTGACCGCCCGCCGGTTACGTCATCGGCCAGTGCAAGGGGATCGGCCGGTCGGCCGGTCACGACCCGACCCGGTTCCCCTCAGACACTGGGTCCACAGGCCGCCGGCCGCGACTAAAGTCGCGGTCGACGGGTTGCCAAGCAACTTCAATTGCCAATCTCCCTGTCACGGGTCAAAGGGTTAGCGGTCACGACCCGAATACCTTACGAGGCCAGGAGGACCGGGGATTGAACCTTCGCATTCCCACACCTTATGCCAATCAAGTGCGCCGAGCGGGTCGCATGGTGTGGGTCGCAGCGTTATCCTGCATGATTTATGGGCCTAATTCAAGTCAAATTCGGTTCGGGTTATGCTGGGCCAATGGGGGAAAAGACGTACTCGAACAGGTTTGAAAGGAACAAAAATGTACACGGCTTTTATTTATTATTCACAGAAAAAGGATGAAAATCAGACTTAACTTACTCATGCTTACCGATCTAAATCCCAACAGGCGCCTTCACACACAGACAGGGGATGAATTGCACAGGTTAACAGGTTAACAGGGAATGAATCGCCCTCGTGCCGAGCAACGTGCTGCAGCCGCGGACTTGGGTGCGCCCGCTTCCCTGCGCAGCTCACGGCCGCTCAGAATGCGCAACTTGAAGGAGGTCCGCAGGACGAGCCGCCGTGTCAAAGTCAGCACAAACGACGATCCCGGTCGAGGAACGATTCAGCGTGGATGACGACCTCAGCTCGAACGAAGCACCAGCACGAGGAACGAAGGTCGAGCGCAGGAAAGATGAACTAGCACGGAGGACAGCCAGCTCAAAGGACCACGACAAGAGGGCAGCCAGAGCGAGCCGAGAGCAGAGAGAGCAAAATGCGATGGGCATGGGGATTATATCAGGTCGAAAACTTTATATTGTTATTATCAAAAATGATTGTTTACAAAATGAACAAAACTACAATGATTTATAACAAGGGACAGTACTTTATATTGTTTTCGGTGCTGAGTAAATCAGAACTCTCGTGAACATTTGGTTGAGCCCTGTTTCTGACGTCATCACTTTCGCGGGTTTTGGAGTTATTCGTGAATGAGAGAATTGAATGTTTCACACTAATGTTGCTCCGCCTCGTCTTTCAAATACAATTTCAACTGCAATTTCTCATCTGCAATTATTTTTATCCTCTAAGCGGTGGGTTGTTTAGGATTGGTGCTAATTACACGGCCGTGTATGACGTAGAAGCCCGTTCCTCATGTCAATATATAAGCAAATCGCTCAAAATGGCAAGAAAGACTTTGGAAAACAGATTTCGGCATTGGGTGGAGCTGAGTTTTGTCAAAGGTGAGAGAGAAAGTCTAACGATAGTCTGTATTCTGTAAAACTGGAAGACATGTGACAGCAATGAAAAATGATCTGCATTTTACTTGCCTTTGTTTTTTTGTAGAGCATAGTAATAGTAATAGATCAAATACAAATACAAATACAAATAATTGCAGTTTTCACTGACGTCACAGTTACCCATCTCGCATTGCGCGGCGGCCATTTTGATACCCAAGCTAATATGGCCGTGTGCGCTGATATTGATTTGTTGCGTTGGTTTATGGTGAATGCGGATCGCAAAAAGTCTGTTTTATAAAGTAATTTTGTTTGTTTTGTCACGTTCATGTGGAGTGTGGTGCCATCTAGTTTATATTACGTATTGTTGCCCAACAAACACAGAACATTCGGTTTAAGTTTGCCGTGGACCAGTGAACTGGTGAACACCTGGGCAGTGGGTCAACCTGCAACCAACTACCTGTAGAACAGACTTGGAGTGTACGTAAGGATACGGTAGATCCAGGCTTGAGACTGAGTATGGCTAGCAGTGCGAGTGCCAACCTTGGCTACCAAGAGATGCTCCCCCCGGACGTTCTTGTTCGTGACAAAGAGAAGATTTCTGTCATTGGGTGTGACCCTTATGGTCTATCAAATGATCAATTTGAGAAGAATGTGAGCAAGTGGCCTCAGGTGACCCACATCGACGTGATCAACTACCTATTGTTCAGCAAATCGGCCTATATCAAAGATGAGTTGAAGAAGTATAAATCCCTCGAGGCATACAGGTTGTACCAAGATGGATGGGTGCGACAAATCCTACACAAAGAACTGAATGACGTCCACTTGATTCGATCCAAGGTATTCATATATTAAACAAACGTGTATTTTTTAAAGCTGCTTGTGTTAATATTATGGACCTGATTGATTAAGTGCCCTCCATTTGTTCAAAAACCACTGCAGTTTTAAGCTGTGCATGCATGTGTGCATACTTTATAGACATGTGACGCACAGTGCGAAGTGAGTGCCGCCATGTGTGCTTTGTGCGTATGGCCATAAGTCATCACCTATATTTATCATGTAAGCAACGAATACATAGCACGTTCTTCACATGATAAAATCGAGATTCATTTTGACCGAGTTGATAAGAGTACATAACTTTAGAAAGTTTATTGGACAGTTTCAAATTCAATACTTTTATGTTCCAGGTTTCGCATTCCATGAAACATGTTCTTACTTACTGTTAACAAAATGCTCGGAGCAGACAGGTGTGCGATCCCACTGTGATTCTGTTTGGATGTCACTGCGATTGATGGCAGCCTTCCACAAACGCTGCCTCTCTTCACTTAAATTTCTTGTTTCCTCACCCTGATTCAGTAGAAGTTTGGGCGTTTTGTAAAACTTAACTCCTGGCCTAACGCCTGGCCTGTTTGAACAACGAAATACGCCGCAAATTGGCATGACTGGTCGTGAACAAAAACTATTTAATGTGAATCCGCTGACGGCGTTGTTCGAGAGGGTATCAAAATGGCCGAGGTGTCCCAGGGTGCCCTGCGCGCGTGCTCCGATGATGTCACAAGAAAACAAGCAAATTGAATGTTTCACACTAATGTTGCTCCGCCTCGTCTTTCAAATAGCCACGCCCACAAAGAATACGACCTTCAGGTACATAATTATATCACCGTCATTGGGCGGAATTTGAAAAGTTCATCCACATAGGCGGAGTTTTTTATATTTTAATGGTTAATGGAATGAAAAACGATGGATTGTGGCGGATACAAAAGCCCACTGGCGTGGTGACATTATTCCACGCACCAAGTGGGCGGTGGCCACGCCCGAGGGGTAGGCGTGGCCTCATGATATACACCGGGTGACCAGCCCGGAGCAGTTCAGTGTTACAGTGTGCTCTTACAATAAAGACGTTTATATGTTACCGCTTGTCCGCTTCCTCCTTGCTCACAAGCAGCGCGCGTAACGCCGCGCTTTACTGGTGACCCTCGACGTTGGATCTGCCGTAGCGATCCTTCCGAACACGACGCCATTGCAATGGCCGACGACAAGGCAATGGCGATTAAACTTCCCGAATTTTGGGAGGCCCAGGCCGAAGTCTGGTTCGTTCAAGCCGAAGCCCAATTTCAGCTTCGGCGCCTCACCAACGACGACCTGCGCTACTGCCATGTCGTCGCCTCCCTCGGGCCCGGCACGGCCGCTCGAGTTGTGTCCGTCCTTCGCCACCCACCGGACGGCCACAAGTACGAGGCACTCAAGCGGCTACTCCTAGCCACGTTCGGCCTCACGGACGACGCACGGGCCGACCGCCTCCTGGATCTCCCCGAGCTCGGTGAGACGCGCCCGTCGGTCCGAATGGACCATATGCTGTCACTGTTGGGCGACGAAGCCCCCGGTTCGCTATTCCGGGCGCTTTTCCGGCGCCAACTTCCAGCGCAGGTTCGCCTCGCGTTGGCCTGGACCGAGCTAACGGAACCCCGAGCATTGGCAGCCGAGGCGGACAGGTACTTCGCCGCTTCGGACACGCGGGCGAGCGTCGGCGTGGCCGTCACGGCCCTCGACGCTGATGTTCAGCAGCATGTTCCACAGCATCATCTTCTACAGCACGCTGTGGTTCAGCAGCATGCTGATACGCACCTCGTGAACGCCGCCACGCCCCGCCCACCGCCGCGGCGAAAACCGCCACCGCGGGGAAACCCGTCGACTCCACCGGCCTGGCGGAGCCAGCCGCGCTCCTCCAGCTCCACCACCTGGTGCTGGTTCCACGCCAAGTTCGGCCACGAAGCTCGGCGGTGTCATCCGCCGTGCTCCTTCAACGGGTCGGGAAACGCCCGGGCCGGCGCTCAATTGTGGCGATGAGCGCCGGCCGTTCGAGCAGCCTGCTGTTCATAACGGACACCTTCTCTGGGCGCCGTTACCTGTGCGACACGGGAGCACAGGTGAGTGTCATTCCCGCCGGCACGTCAGACAAGCACGCCGCGGGTGGGGGCCCCGCGCTGCTTGTCGCGAACGGGACGCCCATCCGTACGTACGGAAAACGCTGCCTCTCTCTGCGGTTTGGAGGGCAGGTTTTCCGATGGACGTTCGTCACCGCCGACGTGCCCATGGCACTGCTTGGCGCGGACTTCCTGTGCGCTAATGGGCTCCTGGTCGACGTCAAGCGCAGACGGCTTGTCCAGGCCGAGACGTTCAGCTCGCTCGCATGTGCGTTGCCCAGCTCAACGAGCGGCTTGCCAAGCGGCTTGCCGAACGATTCGGTTCCGGCCATGTTGGTCTGTACGCTTCCGGCAGCGGACGCATTCACCCGCCTCCTCGCCGGCTTCCCGGCCCTCACGCGGTCCACCTTCTCGGCGGGGGCCGTCAAGCACGGGGTGGCCCATCACATCCCCACCGTCGGGCCACCGGTCTACGCCCGGGCACGCCGCCTCGAGCCGACGAAGCTGGCGGTGGCAAAAGCGGGGTTCACTACCCTGGAGCGACTCGGCATCGTTCGGCGCTCAGAGAGCGCTTGGGCGTCGCCGCTGCACATCGTGCCGAAGCCCGGCGGGGGATGGCGACCGTGCGGGGACTATCGCCGTCTCAATGACGCCACGACTCCCGACCGCTACCCCGTCCCCCACATTCAGGACTTTTCCGCCCGTTTGGCGGGCAGGTCCTTCTTCTCGAAGGTGGACCTCATACGCGGCTACCATCAGGTCCCCGTCAGGCCGGAGGACGTCCCGAAGACGGCGGTCATCACGCCATTCGGACTCTTCGAGTTCCTGCGCATGCCCTTCGGTCTGAAGAATGCGGCTCAGGCGTTCCAGCGACTGATGGACAGCGTCCTGCGCGACTTGGATTTTGTCTACGTCTACCTGGACGATATCCTCGTCGCCAGCGCGTCCCGCGAAGAGCACCTACGCCACCTCCGCACGCTCTTCGAACGCCTGGGCCAGCATGGCCTGATTGTGAACCCCGCAAAGTGCTGGTTCGGCGCCGCCACAATCGATTTTCTGGGGCACCGTGTCACCAGGCACGGAGCCGTCCCCCTGCCGGCCAAGGTGGAGGCGGTGAAGGGGTTTCCGCGCCCCCGCACGATCAGAGGGCTGCAGGAGTTCCTGGGCATGGTGAACTTTTACCATCGGTTCCTGCCCCGTATCGCCCAGCTCCTGCGCCCCCTGCACGAAGCTCTCCGAGGTAAGCCGGGCAAAGGCGACGTTACCTGGACCGAGCAGATGGACACGGCATTCACGGGCGCGAAGCTCGCCTTGGCTAACGCCACCATGCTCGCGCACCCGGCGCCCGATGCACCGATCGCCCTCACCACCGATGCCTCGGACTACGCGGTGGGCGCGGTGCACGAGCAATGGGTGCGTGGAGCTTGGCAACCGCTGGCGTTCTTTAGCCGGCAGCTTCGCCCGCCCGAACGCCGTTACAGTACCTTCGACCGCGAGTTGCTCGGACTTCACTTGGCGGTCAGGCACTTCCGCCATCTGCTCGAGGGCCGGGCGTTCACTGCCTTCGTCGACCACAAGCCGCTGATCTTCGCGATGGGCAAGGTCACCGAGCCGTGGTCGGCCCGGCAGCAGCGTCACCTCTCGGCCGTGTCCGAGTACACGACGGACATCCAGCACGTCGCGGGGAAGGACAACCCGGTTGCGGATTGCCTTTCCCGGGCCGTCGCCCACGCAGTCCACCTCGGCATCGACTATGCCCGGATGGCAGCGGACCAGTCCGCTGACCCCGACGTCCAGGCCTTGCGGACCGCCGTCACGGGCCTCCGCGTCACCGAGGTGCCGTTCGACGGCGCGGGCGCGGCCCTCTTGTGCGACGTCTCCCTCGGGCGTCCTCGCCCCATTGTGCCCGCGGGCTGGCAGCGCCAGGTGTTTGACGCCATCCACGGCCTGTCCCACCCGGGCGCGAGGGCCTCCCAAAGGCTGATCGCCGACAAGTTCGTCTGGCATGGCCTCCGGAAGGCCGTCCGCGGCTGGGCCAGGACATGCCTCGCGTGCCAGCGCGCCAAGGTGCACCGGCACACCCAGGCCCCGTTGGCCCCGTTCACGGTGCCGGAACGCCGGTTTGACCACGTCCACGTGGACCTGGTGGGACCTCTGCCCCCCTCGCGGGGTTTCACCCACGTCCTCACCATGGTGGACCGCACCACCCGGTGGCCGGAGGCCGTGCCCTTGGCGTTGACAACGGCGGCCGATGTCGCGCAGGCTTTCATCGCCACCTGGGTCGCTCGGTTCGGCGCCCCCTCAGACATCTCATCCGACCGCGGCCCCCAGTTCACCTCGGAGCTCTGGGGGGCGGTTGCGCAGGGGCTCGGGGTCCGGCTGCACCGAACCACGGCCTACCACCCCCAGGCTAACGGCCTGTGTGAGCGATTTCACCGCTCATTGAAGGCCGCGCTCCGGGCCACCCTCCGCGACGGCGGCTGGGTCGACAGGCTCCCCTGGGTCCTGCTGGGCCTCCGGACGGCGCCCAAGGAGGACCTGCGCGCATCCGCGGCGGAGTTGGTCTTCGGGCAACCGCTGCGGGTGCCGGGCGAGTTCCTCCCCGACTCCACGGCACCATGGTCCGCGGCACAGCAGCGCTCCGCTCTGCAAGAGACCGCCCAGAGGTTCGCCCCGGTGCCAACGGCATGCCACGGGCACCCACCGACGCACGTCGCCCCGGAGCTTCGCACGGCGGAGTACGTCTTCGTCTGCCACGATGCCCATCGGACACCACTGCGGCCCCCGTACGACGGGCCTTTCCGCGTGCTGGAGACCGGGGCGAAGCACTTCACCCTGGACATCGGCGGTACTCCTGACCGCGTTTCGGTAGACCGCCTCAAGCCGGCCCACCTCGATGTGGACCATCCACCGCCAGTGGCCCGACCCCCACGTCGGGGCCGCCCTCCTGCGGGCAGACCCCCGGCACCGCCCAGCCCCGCCGCCACGGCGCCCCCCGGTCCTGCACCCATCCCAGGGGCAGCCAGGGGCATCCCACCTGGTATCCCTGCACCCCGGACGCCGCCGATCGCCAGGGGGCGCTTCGGCCGGGTCATTCGACTGCCCCACAAACTGGCCCTCCAGGTGCGCGGGAATTCTGGGGGGGCGCGTGTGGCGGACACAAAAGCCCACTGGCGTGGTGACATCATTCCACGCACCAAGTGGGCGGTGGCCACGCCCGAGGGGTAGGCGTGGCCTCATGATATACACCGGGCGACCAGCCCGGAGGAGTTCAGTGTTACAGTGTAGTCTTACAATAAAGACGTTTATATGTTACCGCTTGTCCGCTTCCTCCTTGCTCACAAGCAGCGCGCGTAACGCCGCGCTTTACTGCAAACCCCGAGTTACTTACACACCGCGTATCTGGTATTCATTGGATCAGCCATTCACACCAATTCCTCTCACATACCAGTCCCTCACCAAAGTGTGTAACCCTAACTTGAGTGTGAAAATTGTAATTATAAAAAATGATTGTTTACAAAATGAACAAAACTACAATGATTTATAACAAGGTACAGTACTTTATATTGTTATTATAAAAAATGATTGTTTACAAAATGAACAAAACTACAATGATTTATAACAAGGTACAGTACTTTATATTGTTATTATAAAAAATGATTGTTTACAAAATGAACAAAACTACAATGATTTATAACAAGGTACAGTACTTTATATTGTTATTATAAAAAATGATTGTTTACAAAATGAACAAAACTACAATGATTTATAACAAGGTACAGTACTTTATATTGTTATCATAAAAAATAATTGTTTACAAAATGAACAAAACTACAATGATTTATAACAAGGTACAGTACTTTATATTGTTATTATAAAAAATGATTGTTTACAAAATGAACAAAACAACAATGATTTATAACAAGGTACAGTACTTTATATTGTTATCATAAAAAATAATTGTTTACAAAATGAACAAAACTACAATGATTTATAACAAGGTACAGTACTTTATATTGTTATCATAAAAAAATAATTGTTTACAAAATGAACAAAACTACAATGATTTATAACAAGGTACTGTGGCGGACACGAAAGCACTGACGTGGTGACATCACCCCGCACACCAAGTGGGGATGGGCCACGCCAGGGAGAGAGGCGTGGCCTCACGATATACACGGGGTGCGCAGCCCTGAGCAGTTTAGTGCTGCAGTTTGAGTACTTTCAATAAAGACTCTTTTATGAACCGCGTTGTCCGCTTGCTCCTTGCGTAAGCATTAGCGCGCGCAGCATCGCGCTTCATATGGTGACCTCGACGTTGGATCTGCCGTAGCGATCCTTCTGAACACGACGCCATTGCAATGGCAAACGACAAGGCAATGGCGATTAAGCTTCCCGAATTTTGGGAGGCCCAGGCCGAAGTCTGGTTCGTCCAAGCCGAAGCCCAATTTCAGCTTCGGCGACGACACGTGCTACTGCCACGTCGTCGCCTCCCTCGGGCCCGGCACGGCCGCTCGAGTTGTGTCCGTCCTTCGCCACCCACCGGACGGCCACAAGTACGAGGCACTCAAGCGGCTACTCCTAGCCACGTTCGGCCTCACGGACGACGCACAGGCCGACCGCCTCCTGGATCTCCCCGAGCTCGGCGACACGCGCCCGTTGGTCCGAATGGACCATATGCTGTCACTGTTGGGCGACGAAGCCCCCGGTTCTCTTTTCCGGGCGCTTTTCCATCGCCAACTTCCAGCGCAGGTTCGCCTCGCGTTGGCCGGGACCGGGCTAACGGAACCCCGAGCATTGGCAGCCAAGGTGGACAGGTACTTCGCGGCTTCGGATACGCGGGCGAGAGTCGGTGCGGCCGTCACGGACCTCGAGGCTGATGCTGCTGATGCTGCTGATGATGCTGATCCACAGCATCAGATTACACAGCATACGCAGCATGCTGATACGCCCCTCGTGACCGCCGCCACGCCCCGCCCACCGCCGCGGCGAAAACCGCCACTGCGGGGAAAACCGCCAACTCCACCGGCCTGGCGGAGCCTGCCACACTCCTCCAGCTCCACCACCTGGTGCTGGTTCCACGCCAAGTTTGGCCACGAGGCTCGGCAATGTCATCCGCCATGCTCCTTCAACAGGTAGGGAAACGCCCGGGCCGGCGCTCAATAGTGGCGATGAGCGCCGGCCGTTCGAGCAGCCTGCTGTTCATAATGGACACCTTATCCGGGCGCCGTTACCTGTGCGACACGGGAGCGCAGGTGAGTGTCGTTCCCGCCGGTACGTCAGACAAGCACACCGCGGGCGGGGGCCCCGCGCTGCTTGCCGCGAACGGGACGCCCATCCGTACGTACGGAAAACGCTGCCTCTCTCTTCGGTTCGGAGGGCAGGTTTTCCGATGGACGTTCGTCACCGCCGACGTGCCCATGGCACTGCTTGGCGCGGACTTCCTGTGCGCTAATGGGCTCCTGGTCGACGTAAAGCGCAGACGTCTTGTCCAGGCCGAGACGTTCAGCTCGCTCGCTTGTGCGCTGCCCAGCTCGTCGAGCAGCTCAACGAGCGGCTTGCCAAGCGGCTTGCCGAACGGTTCGGTTCTGGCCACGTTGATCTGTACACTTCCGGCAGCGGACGCATTCACCCGCCTCCTCGCCGGCTTCCCGGCCCTCACGCGGCCCACCTTCTCGGCGGGGGCCGTCAAGCACGGGGTGGCCCATCACATCCCCACCGTCGGGCCACCGGTCTATGCCCGGGCACGCCGCCTCGAGCCGACGAAGCTGGCGGTGGCAAAAGCGGGGTTCGCTACCCTGGAGCGACTCGGCATCGTTCGGCGCTCAGAGAGCGCTTGGGCGTCGCCGCTGCACATCGTGCCGAAGCCCGGCGGGGGATGGCGCCCGTGCGGGGACTATCGCCGTCTCAATGACGCCACCACTCCCGACCGCTACCCCGTCCCCCACATTCAGGACTTTTCCGCCCGTTTGGCGGGCATGTCCTTCTTCTCGAAGGTGGACCTCATACGCGGCTACCATCAGGTCCCCGTCAGGCCGGAGGACGTCCCGAAGACGGCGGTCATCATGCCATTCGGACTCTTCGAGTTCCTGCAGATGCCCTTCGGTCTGAAGAATGCGGCTCAGGCGTTCCAGCGACTGATGGACAGCGTCCTGCGCGACTTGGATTTTGTCTACGTCTAACTGGACGATATCCTCGTCGCCAGCGCGTCCCGCGAAGAGCACCTACGCCACCTCCGCACGCTCTTCGAACGCCTGGGCCAGCATGGCCTGATTGTGAACCCGCAAAGTGCCGGTTCGGCGCCGCCGTAATCGATTTTCTGGGGCACCGTGTCACCAGGCACGGAGCCGTCCCCCTGCCGGCCAAGATGGAGGCGGTGAAGGGGTTTCCGCGCCCCCGCACGATCAGAGGGCTGCAGGAGTTCCTGGGCATGGTGAATTTTACCATCGGTTCCTGCCCCGTATCGCCCAGCTCCTGCGCCCCCTGAACGAAGCTCTCCGAGGTAAGCCGGGCAAAGGCGACGTTACCTGGACCGAGCAGATGGACACGGCGCACCCGGCGCCCGATGCACCGATCGCCCTCACCACCGACGCCTCGGACTACGCGGTGGGCGTGGTGCACGAGCAATGGGTGCGTGGAGCTTGGCAACCGCTGGCGTTCTTTAGCCGGCAGCTTCGCGCGCCCGAACGCCGTTGCAGTACCTTCGACCGCGAGTTGCTCGGGCTTCACTTGGCGGTCAGGCACTTCCGCCATCTGCTCGAGGGCCGTGCGTTCACGGCCTTTGTCGACCACAAGCCGCTGATCTTTGCGATGGGCAAGGTCACCGAGCCGTGGTCGGCCCGGCAGCAGCGTCACCTCTCGGCCGTGTCAGAGTACACGACGGACATCCGGCATGTCGCGGGGAAGGACAACCCGGTGGCGGATTGCCTTTCCCGGGCCGTCGCCCACGCAGTCCACCTCGGCATCGACTATGCCCGGATGGCAGCGGACCAGGCCGCTGACCCCGACGTCCAGGCCTTGCGGACCGCCGTCACGGGCCTCCGCGTCACCGAGGTGCCGTTCAACCGCGCGGGCGCGGCCCTCTTGTGTGACGTCTCCCTCGGGCGTCCTCGCCCCATCGTGCCCGCGGGCTGGCAGCGCCAGGTATTTGACGCCATCCACGGCCTGTCCCACCCGGGCGCGAGGGCCTCCCAAAGGTTGATCGCCGACAAGTTCGTCTGGCATGGCCTCCGGAAGGCCGTCCGCGGCTGGGCCAGGACGTGCCTCGTGTGCCAGCGCGCCAAGGTGCACCGGCACACCCAGGCCCCGTTGGCCCCGTTCACGGTGCCGGAACGCCGGTTTGACCACGTCCATGTGGACCTGGTGGGACCTCTGCCCCCCTCGCGGGGTTTCACCCACGTCCTCACCATGGTGGACCGCACCACCCGGTGGCCGGAGGCCGTGCCCTTGGCGTCGACGACGGCGGCGGATGTCGCGCAGGCTTTCATCGCCACCTGGGTCGCCCGGTTCGGCGCCCCCTCAGACATCTCATCCGACCGCGGCCCCCAGTTCACCTCGGAGCTCTGGGGGGCGGTCGTGCAGGGGCTCGGGGTCCGGCTGCACCGAACCATGGCCTACCACCCCCAGGCTGACGGCCTGTGTGAGCGATTTCACCGCTCATTGAAGGCCGCGCTCCGGGCCACCCTCCGCGACGGCGGCTGGGTCGACAGGCTCCCCTGGGTCCTGCTGGGCCTCCGGACGGCGCCCAAGGAGGACCTGCGCGCATCCGCGGCGGAGTTGGTCTTCGGGCAACCGCTGCGGGTGCCGGGCGAGTTCCTCTCCGACTCCACGGCACCATGGTCCACGGCACAGCAGCGCTCCGCTCTGCAAGAGACCGCCCAGAGGTTCGCCCCGGTGCCAACGGCATGCCACGGGCACCCACCGACGCACGTCGCCCCGGAGCTTCGCACGGCGGAGTACGTCTTCGTCCACCACGATGCCCACCGGACACCACTGCGGCCCCCATACGACGGGCCTTTCCGTGTGCTGGAGACCGGGGCGAAGCACTTCACCCTGGACATCGGCGGTACTCCCGACCGCGTTTCTGTAGACCGCTTCAAGCTGGCCCACCTCGACGTGGACCATCCACCGCCAGTGGCCCGACCCCCGCGTCGGGGCTGCCCCCCTGTGGGCGGACCTCCGGCACCGCCCAGCCCCGCCGCCATGCCGCCCCCCGGTCCTGCAGCCGGAGGCATCCCAGACGCCGCCATTCGCCAGGGGGCGCTTCGGCCGGGTCATCCGTTTGCCCCGCAAACTGACCCTTCAGGTGCGCGGGGATTCTGGGGGGGCGCGTGTGGCGGACACGAAAGCACTGACGTGGTGACATCACCCCGCACACCAAGTGGGGATGGGCCACGCCAGGGAGAGAGGCGTGGCCTCACGATATACACGGGGCGCGGAGCCCTGAGCAGTTTAGTTCTGCAGTTTGAGTACTTTCAATAAAGACTCTTTTATGAACCGCGTTGTCCGCTTGCTCCTTGCGTAAGCATTAGCGCGCGCAGCATCGCGCTTCAGTGCAGTACTTTATATTGTTATTATAAAAAATGATTGTTTACAAAATGAACAAAACTACAATGATTTATAACAAGGTACAGTACTTTATATTGTTATCATAAAAAATGATTGTTTACAAAATGAACAAAACTACAATGATTTATAACAAGGTACAGTACTTTATATTGTTATCATAAAAAATAATTGTTTACAAAATGAACAAAACTACAATGATTTATAACAAGGTACTGTAGCGGTTACCGCTGGATGCACACAATCGCCTTGCACCGGCCAGAACACGGCCAGACGCGCCTCTCCCGGGCATGCCCGGACTCACTGTTCCGGGCACGCCCGAACCTCCCGGGTACGCCCGGTCTCGTCTTTCCAGGGCTCGCCCAGAGCGTCCGGGCATGCCCGCTCTCGTCTTTCCAGGGCTCGCCCAGAGCGTCCGGGCATGCCCGCTATCGCCTTTCCAGGGCTCGTCCAGAGCGCCTGGGCACGCCCAGCCTCGACTTGCCAGGCCGCAGCCAAACACGCCCGGGCAGGTCCAGACTCGCCTTTCCAAGGCTCGCCCTTGACACCCGGGCATGCCCGGTATAGCTTTTGCCGGGCAAACTTCCCGACCTCCGGTCACCTGGTGGTCCTGTCCACCATCGTGAGGAGGTGGGTGAAGCCCCACGAGGAGGGAAGGGGTCCCACCAGGTCCACATTTACGTGGTCGAAGCACCGCGCGGGCACGTCGAATGGTGCCAACGGGGCCTGGGTGTGCCGGTGGACCTTCACGCGCTGGCAGGCGACACAGGCGTTGGCCCAGTCGCGGACGTCCTTACGGAGCCCGTGCCAGACGAATTTCGCTGCCACGAGCTTCTGCGACGCTTTCCGGCCCTGGTGGGAAAGGCCGTGGAGGGCGTCAAAAATGTGCCGCTGCCATCCGGTGGGCACGATGGGGCGAGGTTGGCCCAGGGAAACGTTGCACAGGAGAACTGTGCCTGTGTCCTCGAAGGGGACGTCGGCCAACCGCAGGCCTGTGTCTGCTGTCCGGAGGGCTAGCACCGTGGGGTCGGCGGTCTGGTCGGCCGCCATGCGGGTGAAGTCCACACCGAGGTGGACGGCGTTCGCGCCGGACCGGGAGGCAATCGGCCACAGCGTTGTCCTTGCCCGCGACGTGCCGGATGTCCGTCATAAATTCGGACACGGCGGAGAGGTGGCACTGCTGGTGGGCCGACCACGGCTCTGCAACCTTGGCCATGGCGAAGACCAGGGGTTTGTGGTCCACAAACGCCGTGAACGGGCGGCCCTCTAAAAGATGGCGGAAGTGGCGAACGGCCAGGTAAAGGCCGAGGAGCTCACGGTCGAAAGCGCTATAATTGCGCTCGTTAGGGCGAAGCTGTCGGCTGAAGAAGGCCAGTGGTTGCCAAGCCCCGTTCACCCACTGTTCATGCACGGCGCCCACCGCATAGTCGGAAGCGTCCGTGGTGAGGGCGATGGGTGTGTCGAGCGCCGCGTGCGCCAGCATGGTCGTGTTGGTGAGGGCCAGCTTAGCGCCCGTGAACGCCTCTTCCATCTCTTTGGTCCAGGCGACGTCGTGCTTGGCCGGCTGGCCCCGGAGGGCTTCGTACAGGGGGCGCATGAGTTGGGCGGTGCGAGGCACGAACCGGTGGTAGAAATTTACCATTCCCAAAAATTCCTGTAGGGCCTTGATGGAGCGGGGGCGCGGGAAACTTGTGACTGCCTCCACCTTGGTCGGCAGCGGAACGGCCCCGCGTTCGTGATGCGGTGCCCCAGGAAGTCGACGGCCGTTACGCCAAACTGGCATTTCACCGGGTTGATGAGGCCGTGCTGGCCAAGGTGCTCAAAAAGCGTGCGCAGGTGGATGAGGTGCTCCGCCCAGGAAGTGCTGGCGACGAGAATGTCGTCCAAGTAGATGAAAAGGAAGGTGAGGTCGCGCAGCATGTGTATCAGCCGTTGGAAGGCCTGGGCCGCGTTCTTAAGGCCGAACAGCATGCGAAGGAACTCGAAGAGGCCAAAAGGTGTAATTACCGCCATCTTCGGCACGTCGGCCGGCCGAACGGATACCTGGTGGTAGCCCCGAATGAGGTCGACCTTGGAAAAGATCACCTGCCCCGCCAAACGGGCGGAAAAGTCCTGTATATGTGGTATCGGGTGCCAGTCGCGTCGGGGGTGGTGGCGTCGTTGAGATGGCGGTAATCGCCGCATGGTCGCCATCCGCCACCCGGTTTGGGCACGATGTGCAGGGGCGAGGCCCACGGGCTATTCGAGTGCCGCACAATGCCCAATCGCTCCAGTGCGTCGAATTCCGCCTTCGCCATGGCGAGTTTGGCCGGGTCGAGGCGATGAGCCCTGGCATAGACCGGTGGACCTGTGGTCAGGATGTGGTGTTTGACGCCGTGTTTGACGGCGACGGCCGAAAACGTCGGCTGCGTGAGGGCGGGAAATTCGGCGAGTAGGCGGGTGAAATCGTCCGCGGCCGGGAGAGCGCAGGCTAGCTTGGTTGGTGCGGAGCCGCTCAATGAGCAAGCGAGCGAGCTGAAGGTCTCCGTGTTGATGAGCTGACGCCATTTGACGTCAACCAGAGCCCATGCGCGCAAAGAAAATCTGCACCCAGCAAGGCCATGAGTACGTTCGCCGTGATGAAGTCCCACCTGAAGTGCTGGCCCCCGAAGCAGAATGCGACGCTGCGCGAACCGAAGGTGCGGATGGAGGAGCCGTTTGCGGCGCCCAAGGTGGGGCCGCAAAGCGCGGCCTGTTTGTCCTGCACCGAGGCGGGTATCACGCTCAGCTGAGCGCCGGTGTCGCACCAAAAACGCCGCCCGGACGCTGTGTCCGTAATAAACAGAAGGCTGCCTGAATGGCCGACGCTCATGGCAGGCAGCGAGTGCCGGCCTGGTCGTTTGCCGACCTGTCTAAAGTGCACGGTGGGCGGCACGTTCTGGCCTTCTGCCCGAACCTGGCATGGTAGTAGCACATGGTCCGCTCTGGTGGAGGCTCCGGCGGTCGTGTCGGGTTCGGTCGATGGGGCGTCGTGGCGGCCGCTGCCGCCAGTGGTGCTAACTCGGCTGGTGGCGGCACCGGTCGTGGCGCGGGCGTTGCCTCGGTCGGCCCAGGGTTCCAGGCGCCGCTCCGACGTGTCGCCTGGCCGAGAAAAATTTATCGGCCTCCTTGGCCAGGGCGAGAGGGTCCGTGATGGGCGAATTAGCCAAAGCTAATCGTACCTGCCCGGGTAGCTGCCGGAGGAACAGCTCGCGGAAGAGGAAATCTGGGCTGTGCTCGCCGAGTAGAGCAAGCATGTGGTCCATGTGTTCGGACGGACGGGCCTCACCCAGCTCCGGGAGGTCGAGCAGTTGTCGCACGCGTTCGGTCTCCGTGAGTCCAAATGCACCGAGGAGTAGGCCTTTGAACGCGCCGTATTTGTCGGCGTTCGGCGGGTTCTGTAGGAAGCTCAGGACCCGGGCGGCAGTGGAGACGTTGAGTGCGGAGACCACATGGTGGTAGCGCGTCGTGTCATCCGTAATGTTCCGCAGGGCGAATTGAGAACCCGCTTGGGCGAACCAGACACTGCGTGCGATTCCCAAAAGCCAGGGAGCTTCAAAGCTACAGATGACTCCATCGCTGTGTTCTTGAAAAGGGGTCACCAATTGTGGAGCTATGCTCTTACGATAAAGCCGGACAAAATGGACGACACCAGGAACGAAATTTCACCGAGCTATTTATTTCTAGCTCAACTCAAAAGCACTGAAAAGCCCGATAGAACGGGCGGCAATTTATAACCAAAGTTCACCACACAAAAGCCACGCCTCTCAGGCGGGGCGTGGTATGCAAATCGGTAAGCCACGCCTCTCAACGGGGCGTGGTATGCAAACCAAGTGTCTCCGCCCGGGCAAGGCAAGTCCGGGCATGTCCGGACGAGCCCGGGCAAGTGACCGCCCGCCGGTTACGTCATCGACCGGTGCAAGGGGATTGCGTAATGCTTCCGGTAACCGCTACATACCACGTGTCATGGTCCACATCATCATCTTATGTTGATTTCCCCATTCTAACAATACACCTCCAGAAATTGCTCATTGGAGGTGAAACATTCACGAACCCGTCGGAGATGGGTGCCGAGCTAGTTCGGTAATAAAGAGACGTAATTACTGTGCAATGCAAGGCTACCGGGCCATAACTAAACAAAGATTTCACCTTTACCCGTTTTATTTCTACAATTTCTCATTGATAATATTTGAGCATATTGTTGCGGATCCCCGGTTCTGTCGACATACTAAGAGGGGGGGTGGGGGGGAGGGGGGGGTGAAATCCCCGGTTCCCCTCAGACACTGGGTCCACAGGCCGCCGGCCGCGACTAAACTCCTCAGACACTGGGTCCACAGGCCGTGACTAAACTCGCGGTCGACGGGTTGCCAAGCAACTTCAATTGCCAATCTCCCTGTCATGGGTCAAAGGGTTAGCGGTCACGACCCGACCCGGTTCCCCTCAGACACTGGGTCCACAGGCCGCCGGCCGCGACTAAACTCGCGGTCGACGGGTTGCCAAGCAACTTCAATTGCCAATCTCCCTGTCACGGGTCAAAGGGTTAGCGGTCACGACCCGAATACCTTACGAGGCCAGGAGGACCGGGGATTGAACCTTCGCATTCCCACACCTTATGCCAATCAAGTGCGCCGAGCGGGTCGCTTGGTGTGGGTCGCAGCGTTATCCTGCATGATTTATGGGCCTAATTCAAGTCAAATTCGGTTCGGGTTATGCTGGGCCAATGGGGGAAAAGATGTACTCGAACAGGTTTGAAAGGAACAAAAATGTACACGGCTTTTATTTATTATTCACAGAAAAAGGATGAAAAGCAGACTTAACTTACTCATGCTTACCGATCTAAATCCCAACAGGCGCCTTCACACACAGACAGGGGATGAATTGCACAGGTTAACAGGTTAACAGGGAATGAATCGGCCTCGTGCCGAGCAACGTGCTGCAGCCGCGGACTTGGGTGCGCCCGCTTCCCTGCGCAGCTCACGGCCGCTCAGAATGCGCAACTTGAAGGAGGTCCGCAGGACGAGCCGCCGTGTCAAAGTCAGCACAAACGACGATCCCGGTCGAGGAACGATTCAGCGTGGATGACGACCTCAGCTCGAACGAAGCACCAGCACGAGGAACGAAGGTCGAGCGCAGGAAAGATGAACTAGCACGGAGGACAGCCAGCTCAAAGGACCACGACAAGAGGGCAGCCAGAGCGAGCCGAGAGCAGAGAGAGCAAAGTGCGATGGGCATGGGGATTATATCAGGTCGAAAACTTTATATTGTTATTATCAAAAATGATTGTTTACAAAATGAACAAAACTACAATGATTTATAACAAGGGACAGTACTTTATATTGTTTTCGGTGCTGAGTAAATCAGAACTCTCGTGAACATTTGGTTGAGCCCTGTTTCTGACGTCATCACTTTCGCGGGTTTTGCAGTTATTCGTGAATGAGAGAATTGAATGTTTCACACTAATGTTGCTCCGCCTCGTCTTTCAAATACAATTTCAACTGCAATTTCTCATCTGCAATTATTTTTATCCTCTAAGCGGTGGGTTGTTTAGGATTGGTGCTAATTACACGGCCGTGTATGACGTAGAAGCCCGTTCCTCATGTCAATATCTATCTATAATTCCAGCAATCTCTGTGTGTCTGTCTGTGTGTCTGTGTGTCTGTGTGTCTGTGTGTCTGTGACCGCTGTTTCTCGACAACCACGGGTCCGATATACTTGAAACTTGCCAGGTATATTGCTGGGGACCCGAGGATGTGCCTTTTCAAGGTTTCATATTAATCGGACAATTACTTACCGAGCTATGTCCAAACAACGATTCAACCAATCAGAGAGCAGCGAGCTATCACGTGTGCCGAACGTGGCGATCAGACTCTGCCTCGGACGGCACATTTGACAGCGTATTCATTTATTTCACGTTGGAAAACTATGTTGCCGTTAAACTATGTTTTAAAACGAATTCAAACTGCGATTAAATTAAAACGATTCATCCTAACTGCGATTTGCGAACTTCCGGACAGTGAAGACTGTCCGGCAGCACGCTTTCCGGCAGCCAATCACAGAACGCTTTGTTGCGTAGGCGTGGCCGATGTGAGACGAGCGGAGCTGAGCGCGTTACGAGCTGACCGCCATTACGGTACGTAATTCGATTTCTTATGCGCATTATTTCTCCCAATTCAGTCAGAGCGAAGGGCGGAAGCGAAGAGCGTTGTATTTTTTGTTTACGGGCGTACGGGCGGGGTAGAGCGTACGGGTAGCGTTTTTTTTTTTTTTTGGCAAGGAACGGGCAACCACGCGTTTGTGCACGCGATGGCGATTGCTTTACCAAACTCCGGAAGCCGTTCGCTTTGGACCAAACCATTGCATGTAAATAGAGGGGGGGGGTTCTGTGGTCGTTGCGAATGGACCAAACCATTCATGTAAATAGAGGGGGGGGGTTGTCACTGTACTCGCAAGCCGTTCGCCGTTCGCTTTGGCGTTGCGAATGAACCAAACCATTTCATGTAAATAGAGGGGGGGGATATAATTTTAGATAGATATATAGTACGGGCATATATATAGTACGGGCATGCCCTAGTATAAGCAAATCGCTCAAAATGGCAAGAAAGACTTTGGAAAACAGATTTCGGCATTGGGTGGAGCTGAGTTTTGTCAAAGGTGAGAGAGAAAGTCTAACGATAGTCTGTATTCTGTAAAACTGGAAGACATGTGACAGCAATGAAAAATGATCTGCATTTTACTTGCCTTTGTTTTTTTGTAGAGCATAGTAATAGTAATAGATCAAATACAAATACAAATAAAAATACAAATAATTGCAGTTTTGGCCCCGCGAAAGTTTTGGCCGCGACTAAACTCGCGGTCGACGGGTTGCCAAGCAACTTCAATTGCCAATCTCCCTGTCACGGGTCAAAGGGTTAGCGGTCACGACCCGAATACCTTACGAGGCCAGGAGGACCGGGGATTGAACCTTCGCATTCCCACACCTTATGCCAATCAAGTGCGCCGAGCGGGTCGCATGGTGTGGGTCGCAGCGTTATCCTGTATGATTTATGGGCCTAATGCAAGTCAAATTCGGTTCGGGTTATGCTGGGCCAATGGGGGAAAAGATGTACTCGAACAGGTTTGAAAGGAACAATAATGTACACGGCTTTTATTTATTATTCACAGAAAAAGGATGAAAATCAGACTTAACTTACTCATGCTTACCGATCTAAATCCCAACAGGCGCCTTCACACACAGACGGGGGATGAATTGCACAGGTTAACAGGTTAACAGGGAATGAATCGCCCTCGTGCCGAGCAACGTGCTGCAGCCGCGGACTTGGGTGCGCCCGCTTCCCTGCGCAGCTCACGGCCGCTCAGAATGCGCAACTTGAAGGAGGTCCGCAGGACGAGCCGCCGTGTCAAAGTCAGCACAAACGACGATCCTGGTCGAGGAACGATTCAGCGTGGATGACGACCTCAGCTCGAACGAAGCACCAGCACGAGGAACGAAGGTCGAGCGCAGGAAAGATGAACTAGCACGGAGGACAGCCAGCTCAAAGGACCACGACAAGAGGGCAGCCAGAGCGAGCCGAGAGCAGAGAGAGCAAAGTGCGATGGGCATGGGGATTATATCAGGTCGAAAACTTTATATTGTTATTATCAAAAATGATTGTTTACAAAATGAACAAAACTACAATGATTTATAACAAGTGACAGTACTTTATATTGTTTTCGGTGCTGAGTAAATCAGAACTCTCGTGAACATTTGGTTGAGCCCTGTTTCTGACGTCATCACTTTCGCGGGTTTTGGAGTTATTCGTGAATGAGAGAATTGAATGTTTCACACTAATGTTGCGCCGCCTCGTCTTTCAAATACAATTTCAACTGCAATTTCTCATCTGCAATTATTTTTATCCTCTAAGCGGTGGGTTGTTTAGGATTGGTGCTAATTACACGGCCGTGTATGACGTAGAAGCCCGTTCCTCATGTCAATATACAAGCAAATCGCTCAAAATGGCAAGAAAGACTTTGGAAAACAGATTTCGGCATTGGGTGGAGCTGAGTTTTGTCAAAGGTGAGAGAGAAAGTCTAACGATAGTCTGTATTCTGTAAAACTGGAAGACATGTGACAGCAATGAAAAATGATCTGCATTTTACTTGCCTTTGTTTTTTTGTAGAGCATAGTAATAGTAATAGATCAAATACAAATACAAATACAAATAATTGCAGTTTTGGCCCCGCGAAAGTTTTGGCCGCGACTAAACTCGCGGTCGACGGGTTGCCAAGCAACTTCAATTGCCAATCTCCCTGTCACGGGTCAAAGGGTTAGCGGTCACGACCCGACCCGGTTCCCCTCAGACACTGGGTCCACAGGCCGCCGGCCGCGACTAAACTCGCGGTCGACGGGTTGCCAAGCAACTTCAATTGCCAATCTCCCTGTCACGGGTCAAAGGGTTAGCGGTCACGACCCGAATACCTTACGAGGCCAGGAGGACCGGGGATTGAACCTTCGCATTCCCACACCTTATGCCAATCAAGTGCGCCGAGCTGGTCGCATGGTGTGGGTCGCAGCGTTATCCTGCATGATTTATGGGTCTAATTCAAGTCAAATTCGGTTCGGGTTATGCTGGGCCAATGGGGGAAAAGATGTACTCGAACAGGTTTGAAAGGAACAAAAATGTACACGGCTTTTATTTATTATTCACAGAAAAAGGATGAAAATCAGACTTAACTTACTCATGCTTACCGATCTAAATCCCAACAGGCGCCTTCACACACAGACAGGGGATGAATTGCACAGGTTAACAGGTTAACAGGGAATGAATCGGCCTCGTGCCGAGCAACGTGCTGCAGACGCGGACTTGGGTGCGCCCGCTTCCCTGCGCAGCTCACGGCCGCTCAGAATGCGCAACTTGAAGGAGGTCCGCAGGACGAGCCGCCGTGTCAAAGTCAGCACAAACGACGATCCCGGTCGAGGAACGATTCAGCGTGGATGACGACCTCAGCTCGAACGAAGCACCAGCACGAGGAACGAAGGTCGAGCGCAGGAAAGATGAACTAGCATGGAGGACAGCCAGCTCAAAGGACCACGACAAGAGGGCAGCCAGAGCGAGCCGAGAGCAGAGAGAGCAAAGTGCGATGGGCATGGGGATTATATCAGGTCGAAAACTTTATATTGTTATTATCAAAAATGATTGTTTACAAAATGAACAATACTACAATGATTTATAACAAGGGACAGTACTTTATATTGTTTTCGGTGCTGAGTAAATCAGAACTCTCGTGAACATTTGGTTGAGCCCTGTTTCTGACGTCATCACTTTCGCGGGTTTTGGAGTTATTCGTGAATGAGAGAATTGAATGTTTCACACTAATGTTGCTCCGCCTCGTCTTTCAAATACAATTTCAACTGCAATTATTTTTATCCTCTAAGCGGTGGGTTGTTTAGGATTGGTGCTAATTACACGGCCGTGTATGACGTAGAAGCCCGTTCCTCATGTCAATATATAAGCAAATCGCTCAAAATGGCAAGAAAGACTTTGGAAAACAGATTTCGGCATTGGGTGGAGCTGAGTTTTGTCAAAGGTGAGAGAGAAAGTCTAACGATAGTCTGTATTCTGTAAAACTGGAAGACATGTGACAGCAATGAAAAATGATCTGCATTTTACTTGCCTTTGTTTTTTTGTAGAGCATAGTAATAGTAATAGATCAAATACAAATACAAATACAAATAATTGCAGTTTTGGCCCCGCGAAAGTTTTGGCCGCGACTAAACTCGCGGTCGACGGGTTGCCAAGCAACTTCAATTGCCAATCTCCCTGTCACGGGTCAAAGGGTTAGCGGTCACGACCCGACCCGGTTCCCCTCAGACACTGGGTCCACAGGCCGCCGGCCGCGACTAAACTCGCGGTCGACGGGTTGCCAAGCAACTTCAATTGCCAATCTCCCTGTCACGGGTCAAAGGGTTAGCGGTCACGACCCGAATACCTTACGAGGCCAGGAGGACCGGGGATTGAACCTTCGCATTCCCACACCTTATGCCAATCAAGTGCGCCGAGCGGGTCGCATGGTGTGGGTCGCAGCGTTATCCTGTATGATTTATGGGCCTAATTCAAGTCAAATTCGGTTCGGGTTATGCTGGGCCAATGGGGGAAAAGATGTACTCGAACAGGTTTGAAAGGAACAAAAATGTACACGGCTTTTATTTATTATTCACAGAAAAAGGATGAAAAGCAGACTTAACTTACTCATGCTTACCGATCTAAATCCCAACAGGCGCCTTCACACACAGACAGGGGATGAATTGCACAGGTTAACAGGTTAACAGGGAATGAATCGCCCTCGTGCCAAGCAACGTGCTGCACCCGCGGACTTGAGTGCGCCCGCTTCCCTGCGCAGCTCACGGCCGCTCAGAATGCGCAACTTGAAGGAGGTCCGCAGGACGAGCCGCCGTGTCAAAGTCAGCACAAACGACGATCCCGGTCGAGGAACGATTCAGCGTGGATGACGACCTCAGCTCGAACGAAGCACCAGCACGAGGAACGAAGGTCGAGCGCAGGAAAGATGAACTAGCACGGAGGACAGCCAGCTCAAAGGACCACGACAAGAGGGCAGCCAGAGCGAGCCGAGAGCAGAGAGAGCAAAGTGCGATGGGCATGGGGATTATATCAGGTCGAAAACTTTATATTGTTATTATCAAAAATGATTGTTTACAAAATGAACAAAACTACAATGATTTATAACAAGGGACAGTGCTTTGTATTGTTTTCGGTGCTGAGTAAATCAGAACTCTCGTGAACATTTGGTTGAGCCCTGTTTCTGACGTCATCACTTTCGCGGGTTTTGGAGTTATTCGTGAATGAGAGAATTGAATGTTTCACACTAATCTCATTTCCTTTCACAAAGCCCGAAACAAGTGTGTGTCCACCCTCAGGAGAGCCAGGAAACAATATCTCACCATTCTCAAGACCGAACTCTCTTATCTGTCTCCCTCTTCCAAATCCTGGTGGCGTCTGGTCAAATCTGTTTCTGGTGTTTGTTCCCCCTCCATCCCCTCCCTCACCTCAAACGGCTTAACGGCTGACTCCGCACGTGAAAAAGCTGAATGCCTCAACTCTGTGTTTGCCTCTAAATCTTGTGTCCCAAACCCATCCCTCTCTGTACCCACCGTACCCAGTCATACCCAGCTGCTCCTGGACTCTGTGTCCTTTCCTCCTGACAAGGTGGAAAAGTTTCTGTCAACCCTCGACGCTGATTCTGCAACTGGTCCTGACGGCATCAGCCCACGGGTCCTAAAATCATGTTCTTCTGCTCTTTCACTCCCTCTTTCTGTTCTCTTCACCCTCTCTTTTGCTCAAGGTCATCTGCCATCTGCTTGGAAATCAGCCAACATCACCGCTTTGCACAAAAAAGGTGCAAAAACAGATCCCAGCAACTACAGACCAATCAGCCTTCTCCCAATTATCAGCAAAGTCATGGAATCCATCATTGCTTCAGATATTAAATTTTTCCTCTTCTCCAATGGCTTGATCTCTGATCATCAATTTGGTTTCAGACCTGGTCACTCTACTCTGGACATGCTGCTTCTGCTTTCTCAACAATGGATGGAGGTCCTCAACGCCAAACAGGAAATTAGAGCTGTCTCCCTTGACATTTCACGTGCCTTCGATACGGTCTGGCACCCTGCTCTGCTCTCCAAACTCTCCTCCTTTGGTATCCATGGAAATCTCCATGCATGGCTGGCAGACTTCCTCTCTGGTCGTAGTCAACGTGTGGCCCTGAATGGGTTTCTCTCATCTCCTCTTCCTGTTCAGGCTGGAGTTCCCCAAGGTCGTGTTCTGGGCCCTGTGCTTTTTCTGGTCTTCATCAATGATCTCTCTGACTCTCTTGAAAATCCTCTCTATCTCTTTGCTGACGACTCTACTCTCTGTCGCTCCATTCCTCATCCCTCAGATCGGCAGTCTGCAGCCTCCTCACTCTCTGCAGACCTGGACAAAATCACAGACTGGTCAAACAAGTGGAACATGTCTTTCAATCCTGACAAATCTCACACTCTTACAATGTCTCTCCGAAAGGACCGACTGGACAACCCTCCCATCTACTTTCTCAACAATCCTCTCCAAGAAGTTCTGTCGCTCAAGCTTTTGGGTCTCACTATCTGCCATGATCTTTCTTGGGAAAACCACATTTCCAAGCTGGCCTCCAAAGCCAGTCGCCGACTGGGCATCCTCCGTCGTGCGAAGTCCTTCCTTGGCACACCTGAGCTCCTCACCACATACAAGGCTTTCATCCGCAGCTCAATGGAATACTGTTCCCCCCTCTGGGCTGGTGCTCCTGCCTCACACCTTGCTCGGCTTCACGCTGTTGAGGCCAAAGCTTTCAGAATCATTGGAATCTCCTGCGATGTAGTCAACGCCGAGGGCCTTTCACTCACTCACCGCAGGCAGGTTGGTGGTCTTTCTGTCTTCTACCGACTCCTCTCCGGCCTTGCTCCCCCAGCTCTCTCTGTGCTCTGTCCCCCCAATATTCCTTCAGGTCGCACAAGATCTGCCTGCAACCCTCTTATGGTTAAACTGCCAAAGTCTAGGCTCTCTGCTCACCTTCACTCTTTCATTCCCCTTTTCTCCCGCCTCTGGAACAAACTCCCCCACTCCCTCAATCCCACTCCTCCCTCCAGGTCTTTAAAACAGCTGTTCACAACCATCTCTTATCGTCCCCCATCGAAAACCTTGATCTTTTCTACCCCCGGTAATTCACCCCAGAGTCCTTGCAGTGTTCATATGTTTTAATCCTCTCCCACCTCCCCCCAAGTCCTCCCGATGTCCCTGCTCTCAAATGTTGTGTTTGTGTCCTTCCCCCTCTTCCCCCTCTCTTTTGTGTCCTTCCCCCTCTCTCCCCATCTTGTCTGCCGCTCCCCTTGTTTTTTGTGTTTTGTGTGTCGGTTTGTCTTTTTGTGTGATTAATGTTAGCTCTTTCACGAGCCTCGATCTTGTATACAAAAAAAAAAAAAAAAAAAAAAAAAATGTTGCTCCGCCTCGTCTTTCAAATACAATTTCAACTGCAATTTCTCATCTGCAATTATTTTTATCCTCTAAGCGGTGGGTTGTTTAGGATTGGTGCTAATTACACGGCCGTGTATGACGTAGAAGCCCGTTCCTCATGTCAATATATAAGCAAATCGCTCAAAATGGCAAGAAAGACTGGAAAACAGATTTCGGCATTGGGTGGAGCTGAGTTTTGTCAAAGGTGAGAGAGAAAGTCTAACGATAGTCTGTATTCTGTAAAACTGGAAGACATGTGACAGCAATGAAAAATGATCTGCATTTTACTTGCCTTTGTTTTTTTGTAGAGCATAGTAATAGTAATAGATCAAATACAAATACAAATACAAATACAAATAATTGCAGTTTTGGCCCCGCGAAAGTTTTGGCCGCGGCTAAACTCGCGGTCGACGGGTTGCCAAGCAACTTCAATTGCCAATCTCCCTGTCACGGGTCAAAGGGTTAGCGGTCACGACCCGAATACCTTACGAGGCCAGGAGGACCGGGGATTGAACCTTCGCATTCCCACACCTTATGCCAATCAAGTGCGCCGAGCGGGTCGCATGGTGTGGGTCGCAGCGTTATCCTGCATGATTTATGGGCCTAATTCAAGTCAAATTCGGTTTGGGTTATGCTAGGCCAATGGGGGAAAAGATGTACTCGAACAGGTTTGAAAGGAACAAAAATGTACACGGCTTTTATTTATTATTCACAGAAAAAGGATGAAAATCAGACTTAACTTACTCATGCTTACCGATCTAAATCCCAACAGGCGCCTTCACACACAGACAGGGGATGAATTCACAGGTTAACAGGTTAACAGGGAATGAATCGGCCTCGTGCCGAGCAACGTGCTGCAGCCGCGGACTTGGGTGCGCCCGCTTCCCTGCGCAGCTCACGGCCGCTCAGAATGCGCAACTTGAAGGAGGTCCGCAGGACGAGCCGCCGTGTCAAAGTCAGCACAAACGACGATCCCGGTCGAGGAACGATTCAGCGTGGATGACGACCTCAGCTCGAACGAAGCACCAGCACGAGGAACGAAGGTCGAGCGCAGGAAAGATGAACTAGCACGGAGGACAGCCAGCTCAAAGGACCACGACAAGAGGGCAGCCAGAGCGAGCCGAGAGCAGAGAGAGCAAAGTGCGATGGGCATGGGGATTATATCAGGTCGAAAACTTTATATTGTTATTATCAAAAATGATTGTTTACAAAATGAACAAAACTACAATGATTTATAACAAGGGACAGTACTTTATATTGTTTTCGGTGCTGAGTAAATCAGAACTCTCGTGAACATTTGGTTGAGCCCTGTTTCTGACGTCATCACTTTCGCGGGTTTTGGAGTTATTCGTGAATGAGAGATTTGAATGTTTCACACTAATGTTGCTCCGCCTCGTCTTTCAAATAGCCACGCCCACAAAGAATACGACCTTCAGGTACATAATTATATCACCGTCATTGGGCGGAATTTGAAATTTCATCCACATAGGCGGAGTTTTTTATATTTTAATGGTTAATGGAATGAAAAACGATGGATAATGATTACCACAGGTGGTCGGTCCTCCAAGCATATCGACGAGGTACGAAAGGTTGGTTTACCTTTATATGGCTTTCCCACTTAATAACCTCTCCTTAATGTTGGTTGTTTCCCCATACACATGTGAGGGCCCACCGGGTACCATGTGAGCGCCCACCGGGTACCATGTGAGCGCCCACCGGGTACCATGTGAGCGCCCACCGGGTACCATGTGAGCGCCCACCGGGTACCATGTGAGCGCCCACCGGGTACCATGTGAGCGCCCACCGGGTACCATGTGAGCGCCCACCGGGTACCATGTGAGCGCCCACCGGGTACCATTTGAGCGCCCACCGGGTACCATGTGAGCGCCCACCGGGTACCATGTGAGCGCCCACCGGGTACCATGTGAAACATCAAAGGTGTATAAAATTGCATAATTTTTGTTTGAAATCCCCATCTTCATTCCCATTTGCGTTTCCTTTCCTTTTCATTGAGCTCGCGTCCACACACCATCGCTTGGCTCACGCTCACAAATCATCGCTAGGCTCACGCTCACAAACCATCGCGAGGCTCACGCTCACAAAGCATCGCTCGGCTCGCACTCACAAACCATCGCTAGGCTCACGCTCACAAACCATCGCTAGGCTCACGCTCACAAACCATCGCTAGGCTCACGCTCACAAACCATCGCCAGGCTCACGCTCACAAAGCATCGCTCGGCTCACGCTCACAAACCATCGCTAGGCTCACGCTCACACACCATCCCTGAGCTCACGCTCACAAAGCATCGCTCGGCTCGCGCTCACAAACCATCGCGAGGAACATGATCACACATCATCGCTGGGCTCGCGCTCACACACCATCGCCAGGCTCACCCTCACACACCATTGCTGGGCTCATGCTCACAAACCACCGCTAGGCTCACGCTCACACACCATCCCTGAGCTCACGCTCACACACCATTGCTCAGCTCACGCTCACACACCCTCACTCAGCTCACGCTCACAAACAATCGCTCGGCTCGCACCCACACATCGCTTGGCTCACGCTCACAAACCATCGCTCGGCTCACGCTCATAAACCATCGCTAGGCGCGCGCTCACATCATCACTCGGCTAGCGCTCACACATCATCATTAGGCTCGTGCTCACACACCATCACTGGGCTCGCGCTAACACATCACTCGGCTCATGCTCACACACCATCACTCGGCTCACGCTCACACACCATCACTCGGCTCACGCTCACACACCATCACTGGGCTCGCTCTCACACTCCATCACTGGGCTCGCGCTCACACACCATCACTGGGGTCGCGCTCACACACCATCACTGGGCTCGCGCTCACACACCATCACTGGGCTCGCGCTGACACACACCATCACTGGGCTCGTGCTCACACACCATCACTGGGCTCGTGCTCACACACCATCACTGGGCTCGTGCTCACACACCATCACTGGGCTCGTGCTCATACACCATCACTGGGCTCGCGCTCACACACCATCACTGGGCTCGTGCTCACACACCATTGCTTGGCTCATGCTCACAAACCATTACTCGGCTCGTGCTCACACATCGCTCGTTTCATGCTCACACACCATCACTGGGCTCGTGCTCGCACACCATCACTGAGCTCGTGCTCACACACCATCGCCAGGCTCGCGCTCACCCACCATCGCCAGGCTCACGCTCACAAACAACCGCTAGGCTTACGCTCACACACCACATCTGAGCTCACGCTCACACACCATTGCTCATCTCATGCTCACACACCCTCGCTCAGCTCACGCTCACAAACAATCGCTCGGCTCGCGCTCACACATCGCTCGTTTCATGCTCACACACCATCACTGGGCTCGCGCTCGCACATCATCACTAGGTGCATGCTCACACATCATCGCTTGGCTCGTGCTCACACATCATCGCTGGGCTTGCGCTCACACATCATCACTGGGCTCGCGCTCACAAAGCATTGCTAAGATCATGCTCACATATCATCGCTGGGCTCGCGTTCACACACCATCACTGGGCTCACGCCCACACACCATCACTGGGCTCGCGCCCACACACCATCACTGGGCTCGCGCCCACACACCATCACTGGGCTCGCGCCCACACACCATCACTGGGCTCGCGCCCACACACCATCACTGGGCTCGCGCCCACACACCATCACTGGGCTCGCGCCCACACACCATCACTGGGCTCGCGCCCACACACCATCACTGGGCTCGCGCCCACACACAATCACTGTGCTCGCGCTCACACATAATCACTGGGCTCGTGCTCACACATAATCGCTTGGCTCGCGCTCATACATCATCGCTTGGCTCGCGCTCACACATTGCAGGGCTCACGTTCACAAACCATCGCTAGGCTCGAGCTCACACATCACCACTCGGCCCATGCTTGCACATCACTTGGCTCGCACTCACAAATCACTGGGCTCGCACTCACATCGCTGGGCTCGCGCTCACATCATCGTTGGGCTCGCGCTCACATCATCGTTGGGCTCGCGCTCACATCATCGTTGGGCTTGCGCTCACATCATCGCTTGGCTCACGCTCACACATCATCGCTCGGCTCATGCTCACACATCATTGCCAGAATCGCGCTCACACACCATCGACAGGCTCGCGCTCGCACTCCATCGCCAGGCTCATGCTCGCACACCATTGATGGGCTCATGCTCACAAACCACCGATAGGCTCATGCTCACACACCATCACTGAGCTCGTGCTCACACACCAACGCTGGCCTCGCGCTCACACACCATCGCTCGGCTCATGCTCACACACCATCGCTGGACTCACGCTCACACACCATCGCTGGGCTCACGCTCACACACCATCGCTCTCACACACCATCGCTCTCACACACCATCGCTCTCATATTGCATCGCTCTCACACACCATCACTCTCACACCACCTCGCTCTCACACAACCTCGCGCTCACACACCCTCGCGCTCACACACCCTCGCGCTCACAAATCATCGCTCTCACACATCCTCACTCTCACACACCCTCACGCTCACACACCATCGCTGCATGGTCCATGTCTCCAGATGTTTCACCTTCACGATTTGTAAAACATGCTGCAAGCCCCGAGTTACTTACACACCGAGTATCTGGTATTCATTGGATCAGCCATTCACACCAATTCCTCTCACATACCAGTCCCTCACCAAAGTGTGTAACCCTAACTTGAGTGTGAAAATTGTAATTATAAAAAATGATTGTTTACAAAATGAACAAAACTACAATGATTTATAACAAGGTACAGTACTTTATATTGTTATTATAAAAAATGATTGTTTACAAAATGAACAAAACTACAATGATTTATAACAAGGTACAGTACTTTATATTGTTATTATAAAAAATGATTGTTTACAAAATGAACAAAACTACAATGATTTATGACAAGGTACAGTACTTTATATTGTTATTATAAAAAATGATTGTTTACAAAATGAACAAAACTACAATGATTTATAACAAGGTACAGTACTTTATATTGTTATCATAAAAAATAATTGTTTACAAAATGAACAAAACTACATTGATTTATAATAAGGTACAGTACTTTATATTGTTATTATAAAAAATGATTGTTTACAAAATGAACAAAACTACAATGATTTATAACAAGGTACTGTGGCAGACACGAAAGCACTGACGTGGTGACATCACCCCGCACACCAAGTGGGGATGGGCCACGCCAGGGAGAGAGGCGTGGCCTCACGATATACATGGGGTGCGCAGCCCTGAGCAGTTTAGTGCTGCAGTTTGAGTACTTTCAATAAAGACTCTTTTATGAACCGCGTTGTCCGCTTGCTCCTTGCGTAAGCATTAGCGCGCAGCATCGCGCTTCATCTGGTGACCTCGACGTTGGATCTGCCGTAGCGATCCTTCCGAACACGACGCCATTGCAATGGCAAACGACAAGGCAATGGCGATTAAGCTTCCCGAATTTTGGGAGGCCCAGGCCGAAGTCTGGTTCGTCCAAGCCGAAGCCCAATTTCAGCTTCGGCGCCTCACCGGCGACGACACGCGCTACTGCCACGTCGTCGCCTCCCTCGGGCCCGGCACGGCCGCTCGAGTTGTGTCCGTCCTTCGCCACCCACCGGACGGCCACAAGTACGAGGCACTCAAGCGGCTACTCCTAGCCACGTTCGGCCTCACGGACGACGCACGGGCCGACCGCCTCCTGGATCTCCCCGAGCTCGGCGACACGCGCCCGTTGGTCCGAATGGACCATATGCTGTCACTGTTGGGCGACGAAGCCCCCGGTTCTCTATTCCGGGCGCTTTTCCGTCGCCAACTTCCAGCGCAGGTTCGCCTCGCGTTGGCCGGGACCGGGCTAACGGAACCCCGAGCATTGGCAGCCGAGGCGGACA
Organism: Myxine glutinosa; assembly: GCF_964187855.1. Classification (NCBI taxonomy): domain Eukaryota; kingdom Metazoa; phylum Chordata; class Myxini; order Myxiniformes; family Myxinidae; genus Myxine; species Myxine glutinosa. The sequence goes on from NC_136265.1 coordinate 10,067,274, forward strand.
GGTACTTCGCGGCTTCGGATACGCGGGCGAGCGTCGGTGCGGCCGTCACGGACCTCAAGGCTGATGCTGCTGATGCTGCTGATGATGCTGATCCACAGCATCAGCTTACACAGCATACGCAGCATGCTGATACGCCCCTCGTGACCGCCGCCATGCCCCGCCCACCGCCGTGGCGAAAACCGCCACTGCGGGGAAAACCGCCAACTCCACCGGCCTGGCGGAGCCTGCCACACTCCTCCAGCTCCACCACCTGGTGCTGGTTCCACGCCAAGTTTGGCCACGAGGCTCGGCAATGTCATCCGCCATGCTCCTTCAACAGGTCGGGAAACGCCCGGGCCGGCGCTCAATAGTGGCGATGAGCGCCGGCCGTTCGAGCAGCCTGCTGTTCATAACGGACACCTTATCCAGGCGCCGTTACCTGTGCGACACGGGAGCGCAGGTGAGTGTCGTTCCCGCTGGTACGTCAGACAAGCACGCCGCGGGCGGGGGCCCCGCGCTGCTTGCCGCGAACGGGACGCCCATCCGTACGTACGGAAAACGCTGCCTCTCTCTGCGGTTCGGAGGGCAGGTTTTCCGATGGACGTTCGTCACCGCCGACGTGCCCATGGCACTGCTTGGCGCGGACTTCCTGTGCGCTAATGGGCTCCTGGTCGACGTAAAGCGCAGACGTCTTGTCCAGGCCGAGACATTCAGCTCGCTCGCTTGTGCGCTGCCCAGCTCGTCGAGCAGCTCAACGAGCGGCTTGCCAAGCGGCTTGCCGAACGGTTCGGTTCTGGCCACGTTGATCTGTACGCTTCCGGCAGCGGACGCATTCACCCGCCTCCTCGCCGGCTTCCCGGCCCTCACGCGGCCCACCTTCTCGGCGGGGGCCGTCAAGCACGGGGTGGCCCATCACATCCCCACCGTTGGGCCACCGGTCTATGCCCGGGCACGCCGCCTCGAGCCGACGAAGCTGGCGGTGGCAAAAGCGGGGTTCGCTATCCTGGAGCGACTCGGCATCGTTCGGCGCTCAGAGAGCACTTGGGCGTCGCCGTTGCACATCGTGCCGAAGCCCGGCGGGGGATGGCGCCCGTGCGGGGACTATCGCCCTCTCAATGACGCCACCACTCCCGACCGCTACCCCGTCCCCCACATTCAGGACTTTTCCGCCCGTTTGGCGGGCATGTCCTTCTTCTCGAAGGTGGACCTCATACGCGGCTACCATCAGGTCCCCGTCAGGCCGGAGGACGTCCCGAAGACGGCGGTCATCACGCCATTCGGACTCTTCGAGTTCCTGCGGATGCCCTTCGGTCTGAAGAATGCGGCTCAGACGTTCCAGCGACTGATGGACAGCGTCCTGCGCGACTTGGATTTTGTCTACGTCTACCTGGACGATATCCTCGTCGCCAGCGCGTCCCGCGAAGAGCACCTACGCCACCTCCGCACGCTCTTCGAACGCCTGCGCCAGCATGGCCTGATTGTGAACCCCGCAAAGTGCCGGTTCGGCGCCGCCGTAATCGATTTTCTGGGGCACCGTGTCACCAGGCACGGAGCCGTCCCACTGCCGGCCAAGGTGGAGGCGGTGAAGGGGTTTCCGCGCCCCCGCACGATCAGAGGGCTGCAGGAGTTCCTGGGCATGGTGAACTTTTACCATCGGTTCCTGCCCCGTATCGCCCCGCTCCGGCGCCCCCTGCACGAAGCTCTCCGAGGTAAGCCGGGCAAAGGCGACGTTACCTGGACCGAGCAGATGGACACGGCGTTCACGGGCGCGAAGCTCGCCTTGGCTAACGCCACCATGCTCCCGCACCCGGCGCCCGATGCACCGATCGCCCTCACCACCGACGCCTCGGACTACGCGGTGGGCGCGGTGCACGAGCAATGGGTGCGTGGAGCTTGGCAACCGCTGGCATTCTTTAGCCGGCAGCTTCGCCCGCCCGAACGCCGTTGCAGTACCTTCGACCGCGAGTTTCTCGGGTTTCACTTGGCGGTCAGGCACTTCCGCCATCTGCTCGAGGGCCGTGCGTTCACGGCCTTCGTCGACCACAAGCCGCTGATCTTCGCGATGGGCAAGGTCACCGAGCCGTGGTCGGCCCGGCAGCAGCGTCACCTCTTGGCTGTGTCCGAGTACACGACGGACATCCGGCACGTCGTGGGGAAGGACAACCCGGTGGCGGATTGCCTTTCCCGGGCCGTCGCCCACGCAGTCCACCTCGGCATCGACTATGCCCGGATGGCAGTGGACCAGGCCACTGACCCCGACGTCCAGGCCTTGCGGACCGCCGTCACGGGCCTCCGCGTCACCAAGGTGCCGTTCGACCGCGCGGGCGCGGCCCTCTTGTGCGACGTCTCCCTCGGGCGTCCTCGCCCCATCGTGCCTGCGGGCTGGCAGCGCCAGGTATTTGACGCCATCCACGGCCTGTCCCACCCGGGCGCGAGGGCCTCCCAAAGGTTGATTGCCGACAAGTTCGTCTGGCATGGCCTCCGGAAGGCCGTCCGCGGCTGGGCCAGGACGTGCCTCGTGTGCCAGCGCGCCAAGGTGCACCGGCACACCCAGGCCTCGTTGGCCCCGTTCACGGTGCCGGAACGCCGGTTTGACCACGTCCACGTGGACCTGGTGGGACCTCTGCCCCCCTCGCGGGGTTTCACCCACGTCCTCACCATGGTGGACCGCACCACCCGGTGGCCGGAGGCCGTGCCCTTGGCGTCGACGACGGCGGCGGATGTCGCGCAGGCTTTCATCGCCACCTGGGTCGCCCGGTTCGGCGCCCCCTCAGACATCTCGTCCGACCGCGGCCCCCAGTTCACCTCGGAGCTCTGGGGGGCGGTCGCGCAGGGGCTCGGGGTCTGGCTGCACCGAACCATGGCCTGCCACCCCCAGGCTAACGGCCTGTGTGAGCGATTTCACCGCTCATTGAAGGCCGCGCTCCGGGCCACCCTCCGCGACGGCGGCTGGGTCGACAGGCTCCCCTGGGTCCTGCTGGGCCTCCGGACGGCCCCCAAGGAGGACCTACGCGCATCCGCGGTGGAGTTGGTCTTCGGGCAACCGCTGCGGGTGCAGGGCGAGTTCCTCCCCGAATCCACGGCACCATGGGCGCTCCGCTCTGCAAGAGACCGCCCAGAGGTTCGCCCCGGTGCCAACGGCATGCCACGGGCACCCACCGACGCACGTCGCCCCGGAGCTTCGCACGGCGGAGTACGTCTTCGTCCACCACGATGCCCACCGGACACCACTGCGGCCTCCGTACGACGGGCCTTTCCGCGTGCTGGAGACCGGGGCGAAGCACTTCACCCTGGACATCGGCGGTACTCCCGACCGCGTTTCTGTAGACCGCCTCAAGCTGGCCCACCTCGACGTGGACCATCCACCGCCAGTGGCCCGACCCCCGCGTCGGGGCCGCCCCCCTGCGGGCGGACCCCCGGCACCGCCCAGCCCCGCCGCCACGCCGCCCCCCGGTCCTGCAGCCGGAGGCATCCCAGATGGCATCCCTGCATCCCAGACGCCGCCATTCGCCAGGGGGCGCTTCGGCCGGGTCATCCGTTTGCCCCGCAAACTGACCCTTCAGGTGCGCGGGGATTCTGGGGGGGCGCGTGTGGCGTACACGAAAGCACTGACGTGGTGACATCACCCCGCACACCAAGTGGGGATGGGCCACGCCAGGGAGAGAGGCGTGGCCTCACGATATACACGGGGCGCGCAGCCCTGAGCAGTTTAGTGCTGCAGTTTGAGTACTTTCAATAAAGACTCTTTTATGAACCGCGTTGTCCGCTTGCTCCTTGCGTAAGCATTAGCGAGCGCAGCATCGCGCTTCAGTACAGTACTTTATATTGTTACTAGCAGAGGTACCCGGCTTTGCACGGGAGTGGGAGGAGGAGGGGAGGGGGAAGAGGAGGGGAGGGGAACGGGGGGGGAGGGGGGAGGGGGAAGCGGGGGAGGAGGAGGGGAGGGGGAAGAGGAGGGGAATGGGGGGGGAGGGGGGAAGGGGGGGGAGGGGGGAGGGGAAGGGGGGGAGGGAAGGGTGCGGGGGTGCCCAGGGGAAGAAGGGCCCCTCCCCTCCCCCTCCCCCCCCTTTCCCCTCCCCCCCTCCCCTCCCCCTTCCCCCTCCCCCTTCCCACCCCTTTCCCCCTCCCCCTCCCCCCCTTCCCCCTCACCCCTCTCCCCCCCTCCATCCCCTTCCCCCTCGTTCCCCTCCCCTTCTCTTCCCCCTCCCCTCCTCCTCCCCCTTCACACCAGGGGGGTTGACTCAGCCTGTCATCCCACCGAGGTCGGAAGTCGGAACTCATTGTCGTCAAATAAATGTAGCCTGTATGTTTCACACTTTGTCACATGCCGTTGGTCCCATGTCAATCGGATGAAGTTGAAAAATTAACGTTACGAAGGTTCTCTGGGACGTACTGATTCCGAATAATGAAGTTGAAAAATTAACGTTCCGAAATACGCTAATTACGCTAACAGAAGCGCTGGAGGGAGCACTGCGCTCCCTCCCTTAGATTCCCTCCCTCTTCTGCTAGCGCTAATTACGCGTAACACACTAATTTTAAAACCCGAAGTTTTTTTAATTTTAAGGTGTGCTGTAGTCAGAAGCGCTAGAAGCGCTGCGCTCCCTCCCTTCGAATCCCTCTCTCTTCTGCTAGTGCTAATAATACGCTAATTTTAAAACCCGAAATTTTTTTAATGTTTATGTCTCCGTGACATTCCTGGGACCATCCCGAGTCGAACAGTACTTTCCGCTCGCAAATCCGTCCACGGGTTCTCGAGATCTTAGAGATCGTAGATAGATCAGGATACAGACACAGAGGCCAACTCTACTTTATATATATAGATTATAAAAAATGATTGTTTACAAAATGAACAAAACTAGAATGATTTATAACAAGGTACAGTACTTTATATTGTTTTCGGTGCTGAGTAAATCAGAACTCTTGTGAACATTTGGTTGAGCCCTGTTTCTGACGTCATTACTTTCGCGGGTTTTGGAGTTATTCGTGAATGAGTGAAATTGAATGTTTCACACTAATGTTGCTCCGCCTCGTATTTCAATTATCCACGCCCACAAATAATATGAACTTCAGGTACATATCACCGTTATTGGGCGGAATTTGAAAATTTCATCCCCACAGGCGGAATTGTTTTTATTTTAATGGAATGAAAAAAATGATGGATAATGATTACGGCACCACAGGTGGTCGGTCCTCT
>NC_136265.1:10074946-10142446 GCF_964187855.1 Myxine glutinosa
TGTTTGTTCTCAGATCTACTCTAATCTATATATCCTATCGCTACTCCATTGTTTAATGTTGTAGTTATAGTAATTTATTTAATTTTTATTCAGAAATGTACATTTTAGTTAATGAAACCCGAACAACTTTACTTCCCAAAGCAGCTTGTTTGGTGTTCCTATCTGAGTGTATCGCACATGATTGTGTTTTGTCATGTGTGCTTGTCCGTGTACAACCTGGAGTGTTCAGTTACCAAGCAGCCAGCTAGCGCTTGCTAAGCCAACCGTTCCTTAGCAACGGTTTCAAATGGAGTGCTCGCAGGATTGCTGAAGCCACTTGGTGAGCTCACTACAAGAAACATGGTAACTGAACACACCCCTGTTCTGTGAGTCTTTTTTTTTTTTGTATACAAGGTCGAGGCTCATGAAAGAGCTAACATTAATCACACAAAAAGTCAAACCGACACATAAAACATAGAATAAGGGGAGCGGTAGACAATATGGGGAGAAAGGGGGAAGGACACAAAAACAACATTTGAGAGCAGGGGCATCGGGAGATCTGTGGGAAGGAGAGGGTTTGGAGGGGGGGGAGGTGGAAGAGGTATAAAACATATGGACACTGCAAGGACTTCCATGAAAGAAGTTGGAATTTCAAAAAAGTGGATTCTTGGGTGAATTAGGGGAGGGGGGGGGGGGTAGAAAAGATCAAGGTTTTGGATGGGGGAAGATAAGAGATGGTGGTGAACAGCTGTTTTAAAAACCTGGAGGGGGGAGTGGGATTGAAGGGAGTGGGGGAGTTTGTTCCAGAGGCAGGAGAAAAGAGGAATGAAAGAGTGAAGGTGAGCAGAGAGCCTAGATTTTGGCAGTTTAATTAACCATGAGAGGGTTGCTGGCAGATCTTGTTCGACCTGTAGGAATATTTGGGTGACAGAGCACAGAGAGAACTGGGGAAGCAAGGCCGGAGAGGAGTCGGGAGAAGACAGAAAGACCACCAACCTGCCTGCGGTGAGTAAGTGATAGGCCCTCGGAGTTGGCTTCATTGCGGGAGATTCCAATGATTCTGAAAGCTTTGGTTTCAACAGCGTGACGCCGAGCTCGGTGTGAGGCAGGAGTACTGGCCCAGAGGGAAGAACAGTATACCATTGAGCTGCGGATGAAAGCCTTGTATATGGTGAGGAGCTCAGGTGTGCCAAGGATGGACTTCGCATGACGGAGGATGCCCAGTCGGCGACTGGATTTGGAGGCCAGCTTGGAAATGTGGTTTTCCCAGGAAAGATCATGGCAGATAATGAGACCCAAAAGCTTGAGCGACAGAGCTTCTTGGAGAGGATTGTTGAGGAAGTATATGGGAGGGTTGTCCAGTCGGTCTTTTCGGAGAGACATAGTAAGAGTGTGAGATTTGTCAGGATTGAAAGACATGTTCCACTTGTTTGACCAGTCTGTGATTTTGTCCAGGTCTGCAGAGAGTGAGGAGGCTGCAGACTGCTGATCTGAGGGATGAGGAATGGAGCGGCAGAAAGTGGAGTCATCAACAAAGAGATAGAGGATTTTCCAGAGAGTCGGAGGGATCATTGATGAAGACAAGAAAAAGCACAGGGCCCAGAACACTACCTTGGGGAACTCCAGCCTGAACAGGAAGGGGAGATGAGAGAAATCCATTCAGGGCCACACGTTGACTATGACGTGAGAGGAAGTCCGCAAGCCATGCGTGGAGATTTCCATGGATAGCATAGGACAGTGCTTCTTAACCTTTTTAAAGGCGCCGAACCCTAACGAAACCCATCGAACACTCGCGGAACCCCTCAAATTTGACCAAAAAATGAAGAAGAATTGCATCTTAATGCGTTTTCTGTTCTTCTTTTAGGGAGGCGATCTGGAAAATGCGTGGTTTTGTTTTGGCAAGGGCCACCCTCAAATCATTTTCGCATGCAAGCCTGCTTCTTTTCTTTGTTTTAATGTCCACCAGTTTTGAAAACGCATGCTCGCATAGATATGTTGTAACGAATGGCGTGAGGATCTCAAGGGCAATTTTAGCGATGTGTGGATACCCTTCGATTTGGCGGCACCAAAACGTTGAGAGCGTTGTTGTGCCGAAGAGTTGTTGTTGAGTCTGGCTCTGCTGAATTTCGATGAGCTTGTCGAGGTATTGGTTGTTGACATCTGCCGTTGCAACGTCGAAAGTAAACGGCTGCCGCACCCATGCTGGGTATTGCTCTTGATCGGGGTAGTAGCCGTCGAATGACTTTCCCAGCTCATCCAAGTGCGTGTCAATCGCTTGCTTCAGCTCCCGCGGTACAGCAGTGCCTCCAACTTCAGACTCATCTTCGATCCCGCTCATGCACTCATCTAGTAGTGAAAAGTTCGCGAAGTTGTCGTTCTCTGTTCACCGCCTCCACAACGGTAACTTCTTTCGGAAAGCACTCAGCTTTTCTTCAGATTCGATGACATTTACTCCACCACCCTGCATCTGGCAATTGAGATGATTGAGTGCGTCGAAGATGTCAGCCAAGTACGCCAAGGCGAGGATGAACTCCGACTCTTGGAAGTGCGTTGCATGGCAATGCTGGTGTTCTCGCAAAAACAGGGCTAATTCTACATGCAAGGCAAAAACACGGCTCACTACCTTCCCTCGTGATAACCATCGAACGTTAGAGTGGTAGAGAAGGACTTCAAATTCAGAGCCGATTTCATTGCACAGCTCTTTGAAGATGCAATGATTCAGAGCATGGCTTCACACGTAATTCACAGTTTCAACGACGATTTTCAGAACATTGGCCAGTTTTGGAGGCAGGGTTTTTGATGCCAGTGCGTGTCTGTGCAGGACGTATTGCATGACGATGATGTGTGGTGCATCGGCCTTCACCAGCGCTCCAAAACCGGAGTTGCATCCCAGCATGGCTGGAGGTCCGTCCGAGCAAACTGCAGACACCATGTTCCACGAGAGGCCGTTGCTTCTGAAGAAGTCGTCCACAAGCTTCTTCACGTCAGCTGCCTTCGTCGTTGTTGTGAGAGGCTTGCAGAACAGAAAGTCTTCCTTGATCTCGTCTCCTTTGACATAATGCACAAATAAGGTGAGCTGGCTCAAATTCGAAACTTCGGTGGTCTCGTCGAGTTGAAGGCTGAATTTCGTCGGGCTCGCGGCTAAATCTGCAACTACCTGGGCAATGATGTCGTCGCTCATGTCATCGATTCTGCATCTGATGGTGTCATTTGAGAGTGGAACGAGAGACTTGTTTTCAGCAGCTTTTCCCAGCATTATGTTGGCCATCTTCAACGTGGCCGGTTTGATGAGTGTCTCGCCAACAGTGTGCGGTTTGCCCTGCTTTGCGATCAGGTACGCAACTTCATACGACGCGGTGAGGATCGGTTTGTCAATTGGAACGAAGCCGAGAGTGGGCAAGGTAGCACTTGCGTCGAATCGGACTCTCTTCAATTTGAATTCATCCAGCGACATACTGCTCGACATACTGAAAAAAAAAAAGGAACAAACTGATCTTAATTGAGTTCGGGAAAATAATTACATGAAATTTTTTTTAAAAGGAACATGCTTAAATATAATCAGTACCCCTCTGAAAACTGAGAAATTTTTACGTAGAAAACATAACTTATAGTTACAATGACGGGATTTATTATCTACTCAACACCGTCACCTCAAATCCCATTATAATATTACATAGAAAACTGCGAATTGTTAGTTTTGAATTGTGACCAAAGGAGTTATAATCATATTTTATAATCACCATCCACTTTTGACTTTAATATAACTCTGAACCCGTCCTGCATATCCACAAACATTTCCAACTTACTTTTCAATTAATCAGTAACTCCAAAGTAAGGCGCGACCAATGATGCACGGCACATGGCAAGCTAATCGAGGCTATTCACTGGAATTTCCGAACACCTGCAAACTCCAAAATCCAGTAAGTAAGTAAGCAAGTAAGCGCCATCAACAGAATAATTAGCAAGTTGCTCATTGATTCAACTTACTACAGTCAGTGTGAAACAACTTATCTTAAACACAGACCAGAGAAACCATGAATGGGATGGGAATACAATTACAAATAACATTTCCATTCGTTCGTAACATACATAGCAAAATAATAATAATATTAATAATAAGCGTAATTACACATCGATTCAAAATTGATACAAAACTAAAAAGAAAAAAACAAACAAATTGCAATGCGTTTCGGAGGACCTCCGCCGAACCCCTGAGACTGGCTCACTGAACCCCTGGGGTTCGGTCGAACCCAGGTTAAGAACCACGGCTATAGGAGGACAGTTTGGTGAGCAGAGCTGGGTGCCAGACCGTATCGAAGGCACATGATATGTCAAGGGAGACAGCTCTAATTTCCTGTTTGGCATTGAGGACCTCCATCCATTGTTGAGACAGCAGAAGCAACATGTCCAGAGTAGAATGACCTGGTCTGAATCCAAATTGATGATCGGAGATCAAGCCATTGGAGAAGAGGAAGGATTTGATATCTGAAGCAATGATGGAATCCATGACTTTGCTGATAATTGGGAGCAGGCTGATTGGTCTGTAGTTGCAAGGATCTGTTTTTGCACATTTTTTGTGTAAAGCGGTAATGTTTGCTGATTTCCAAGATGCTGGCAGATGACCTTGAGCAAAAGAGAGGGTGAAAAGAACAGAGATAGGGGAGATGGAGCGGCAGAGCAGGATTTTAGGACCCGTGGGCTGCTGCCGTCTGGTCCAGTTGTAGAATCAGAGTCGAGGTTTGACAATTTCTACACCTCGTCAGGAGAGAAGGACACAGAGTCCAGGAGCAGTTGGCTTTGACTGGGTAAGGTGGGAACAGAGAGAAAAGGTTTGGAACACAAGATTTTGAGGCAAACACAGAGTTGAGGCATTCGGCTTTGTCACGTGCGGTGTCAACTGTGTAGCCATTTGAGGTAAGGGAGGGGATGGAGGGGGAACAAACACCAGAAACGGATTTGACCAGGATTTGGAGGAAGGAGACGGGTTTGAGAGTTCATTCTTGAGTGTGGAGAGATAGTGCTTCCTGGCACTCCCGAGGATATACACACACTTGTACCGAGCTTGGTGGAAGGAACTGAGATTGCCTTCAGTTGGATAGTAGACACACAGGGGCACAGGGGCACCGTAAACACCCCACACCGAGTCTCTCTGCTCCCTGGAAATCCTGGACCACAAAGTGCGGCTTTATCATGATCCATTTCTGAAATAGACGAATGTGCTCTGACAAGTTGTCGTTTTCTTGCTCCGTCAAGTTGTGTTCGAGGTCTGCTGATATTCATGACCAGATTTTTCCAAACACCCCCATCCTGCATTGTTTCCCAAGCTCCGCAGCCAGTGCTTCTCATGTACATGGTGGTCTAATTTTATCATTCACTGATTTGTTTGTTCTCTCCTCCACTGGATGTGGATGGAGGTTATGGCACAGGCAGTGGCATATCGGGGAAAAATGACGCTCGGGGCGAGATGTCAATTTGCCCCCTCATAACTCACATGCTGAATTGAACTCACATGCTCACATGTGCGAACGGGCATGGGCCGCGAACGGTGAAACTGGAATGATCCGCGAACTGTGAAACTGGATTGATCCGCGAACTGTGAAACTGGAATGATCCGCGAATGGTGAAACTGGAATGATCCGCGAATGGGCTGCCTTGTCTTCAAGTTTAGTTTCCCAACATGCCTCACAATCCCTTTTCTCCACCCCATCTCTCCGGGACATCGTTGGCTACAACCATTGGTCAGCAAGTGGAAGGTGGGGCCATTTGCACAGTTCAACCCCTCTCTTCGCATGCGCTTCCATGCGCCATGGGGCAATGCTCCTCAGAAGAGTCTATAAATGAGAGATACAACAAAATGAAATTGCCGCCCCCCAAAGGGGTCATACTAAACACCGCTCGGAAACGCCTGGAGACATTTTTTAAAGCTAATGAACACTTTTTTTAGCCCGTCCCATCCACAGCAGGAGACGGGTTTTGCAATCATTTCTGTGTGTGTGTGCGTGTGCGTGTGCGTGTCTGTGCCTCAACTTTTTTTTTTCCATTTGAGTTTTGTCATCAAATTTTCACCAAATCTTTATTATGATAATATGGAGAAGAGAAATCAATAATTTTGTCAAAAGGTCGAAGGGCAGCATCACCTAAAATCATGAATTTTCATTCAATCGACCTGAAATTGTCAGCATTTGCATATTGGGTCACAGAATTGGTTCCCCAATCAAAAACAATAATCTCATTGGTTTTTTTAGATGTAAAGCTCAAAGGTCAAGGCTGCATCAAATCATAAATTTCTATTTTGTATTTTTTAAAACTGTTTACGTTATTTTGAGCATACGGAAGAAGAAGAAGATGTGTGAATACAAACGGATGCGATCGGGCTTTGCATTTTCAGATGCTTTCTACTTAGTTGGAACTGATGTTTATCTCAATTCCGCTGTTTAAATTTCGAAATTTCGTTCAGGTTAAGTGTTTATGGAGCGTATCACATTTTAATTTTAAAACGTGTGCGGAAATTAAATAAAGGCACGAACACTGCCATGTAGGGACTCTCCAGGTACAGGTACCAACATCCTCCTACCCCCACTTCCTCTCCTCCCTTCACTCTCATACAAGTCTCCGGACTTCTCCGTGGGATGTTCGGGCCTTTATTTATTTTCCGCATATGTTTTAAAACTAAAATGCGATTCGCTCGACAAACTCTTAATCTGAACCGAATTTCAAAATTTAAACAGCGGAATTAAGTTCAACAAAAGTGCCGACTGCTAAAAAGTGTTCATTTGCTAAAAACGTTTCCTTAAAACAAAACTCGTCTCTGGAAAGACGTGTATTGTTACGCGTTACCTACCCAACTCCGGTATGGTGCCCCTCTCGAGAGGGAATGCGGCAGAAAGATTTGTTATTTTGAGAGTTCTAATAAACCATGGTAAAACCACACCAATGGAATTGCAGAACAAAACAAGTAATTCTCTGGAAAGACAGAAAATATACCCCCAAAAAGTGCCACTCGGGGGTCCGCCCCGTTCGTCCCCTTCCCCCTCGCTATGCCAGTGGGCACAGGACCTTGTGTTAGTTTAACCACACCAAGACCTGCATGCATGCCTAGGTGGCTATCGCACCAAGATATTGACGGATGAAACGTCAAAGCAAAAGTTTCAACCCTATACAGGACATTTTCAATCGATGTAGATAAAACAACCTCTTTGAAATAAAGAATCAAAGTAATAAAAATTATAGACATAAATAAATAAGCTTTGAATGCATTTTCAATATGGAACAAAATAAATGAATACGAGTGGATGGAGTTTCAAATTTCCTTTTTCTTCTAATGAATGTTCTTGTAATTGTAACCAAGTTTAGCTTGTCTTTTGTAAGTTTAATTAATGTTTTAGCCTGCACACATAGAGCAAAGCGAGGTTAAGCAATAGGTTCCCTTTGTCTTCTGTCTGTGTGTCTACTATAGATGTCGGCCAATGATTGAGGAACTAAACATACATTGAATTTTATTGTTAAACTAGTATAAAACTACTGGTATAAAAACCTCAAAATGATGGGTTTGGCCTATCTGGAACATTTACAGGTACTTGTGTGAAATGGCATCAAAATATTCAAAGACTGGAAGATACCTATTTTGGATGAAGCTACCTATTCAAAGACTGGAAGATATTCAAAATACCTATTTTGGGGGATGAACCCCTTTCTCCCCTCCTATACAGTCACGTGAAAAAGTAAGTACACCCCGTGTAAAGTTTTGACTTTTTCAACATATTTCAACATACAGCTATTTGATCTTCATTTCAACAATATTGATAGATAAAGTTGATATAATATAACAAATATCATGAAGCATTTACATTTTGTAGTCCATTGTATAATTTAAATAAACATAAATGCAAATTTCGTATGTGGAAAAAGTAAGTACACCCTTGGCTCTAATAGATGGTATTGCCCCCTTTGGCAGAAACAACCTCAAGTAGGCGTTTCTTATAACTGTCTACCAGTCTGACATCGACTGGGAGAAATTTTTTCCCATTCCTCCATGCAGAATTCTTTTAGCTGTGCGATGTTTGAGGGGTTTCTTGCATGCACAGCTCGTTTCAAATCCCCTCACAACATCTCGATGGGATTTAGATCGGGGCTTTGACTTGGCCATTCCAGAACCCTCCATTTCTTTTTTTTCAGCCATTCCTTGGTGGATTTACTGGTATGTTTAGGGTCATTGTCATGTTGCAAGGTCCACCTTCGGTTGAGCTTCAACTTTCCGACAGATGGCCTCACGTTATCCTCAAGCACCCTCTGGTACAATGAAGAATTCATAGTGGATTCTATGCTGGTGAGCTGCCCAGGCCCTGATGCAGCAAAGCTGCCCCAAACCATAATATTTCCACCACCATGCTTTACAGTTGGTATCAGGTTCTTGTGGTCAAATGCTGTCTTTGGTTTTCGCCAAACATGTGTTCTGGTACTGTGGCCAAATAGCTCTACCTTTGACTCATCTGTCCAGAGCACATTGTTCCAGAAGTGCTGGTCTTTGCCTAACGATGTTTTAATCATTTGCACCTGAGCTGGTGCACCTGATTCTAATTTTAGGTATTTAGTGGGGGGGCCAATGTTTTCCCGTTGAATTCAAATGTTAATTTGTGGACACTGGTTGGGTTGTCTTTAGGGATGATAGAAGTTGTAGAAAAAATATGTCTCCATTTTTTTCAAGTTCTTTATAGCGGCCATTTTGGATTATCAAAATGGCGTTTGTTGAAAACCGAAATTGTCATTATCTTGGCTTCTAAATGACCTAGAGTGTTAATTTTGGTGTCCAAATGTACATATTTGCGGATACTTAATCCAATAAACACACATTTATACACCTACATATGATCAAAAGGGTTCTTATGGCAGCCATCTTGGATTTTCACGCACTTATGCCAACACATATATATATTTTTTTCCATCATTTTCACTTCTAAATCACATAAAGGCTGGACTTTAGTGTTCAAATGTACACTTATAATGTCTTTGTGCAATATTTTTAGTTGGCAGTGTTCATTGTTACATTGAAGGATCTCCATCCTCCTCATCATCAGTGTTATCGATTCCCATGGGGCGCTCCTGACCCGTGTTACCACACACCTCTTCATCTGCCCCACACATACACATCTCAGAACAGTTGAGATGCTGAGACCTGCATGAGCAGTGAGACATGCATTGGGTCTTCTTGCAGTTACATTTGATTAGATGTGTGATGGCAGCTGGGGCTGGAGGGTCCTTGGTTGTGATGGGCACCAGCTGATCTCCTTCTGCTCTCCATCCATGTTCTGTTGGTTGTGGAAGCTGGGGGTCCGGTACATCAGCCTGATGCCACACCATGGCCTGGAAATGTGCACGAGCAATGGCTTCATGTAAAGCTCCCCGTGTTGGTGGCAGCTTCTGTGCCTCTAGCTGTTTCTTGGTAAACAGTCTCCACCTCAGCTTGCCCACATCCACAACTGTAGTACGAGGCTCATACAGCTGGCATACAAATGCCTCAATGTCACTTTCTGTGTCAGCTCTCAGCTCCTCAGAGGTCCCAAGGTCATGAAACGCAGATACCACCTCAACAGAGCACCTATTGAGGGCTTGCCAACATGTGAGCTTTCCCTTGCCGGCAAACCGACCAGTCTGGTCTGCTCCCGTGAATGCATGGAATCCTGGTAGGGCTGCAGCCTTCCTGACACCAAGTTCATGTACTATTGGTTCCAGTGAGATTTGCCTCTTCTTGTTCCCCACACCCGTGATGAAGTATGTGTCTTTGCATAGTTCATGGTACCGGTGGAGTGCTAGGATGAATACATCAGTATCAGGTGACTGAATGTACAGCTGTGTTGCACCTCTTCGGACGGCATCTAGACTGTGAAGAAAGATCCTCGTATCAGCCTCCTCCTGGGAGCTACGGAGATGCTGTACATCCATGCAGTTGGAGAAGACATCCTGCCTTGAAGTGACGATGAAGACCTTGGTAGTCCCCTCAAAGTGACACAGAGCTTTCTTTGCCAGATAGACAGTTAGCTCATCTTTGGTGTTGGTGTGCGACAGGAACTGTTTTGCTGTCAGTTTCCCAATCGGGGTGCTGTCTTGAACGTGGTAAGCAGTGGGCGGCTTGCCACCTTGGCGCCTCTCCCGTGTGGCCTCTTTCAGTGAATTTGGCAGATCATATCGGTCAAACACGAGGTGGACTTCATCATACCCGTTGGTCTTGCAGTCCAGTGTTGCATTGAAATGGCCAGCCCACTGGGCACATGTTTTGACCCATTGTGGCTTACCCATTGCTTGCACTAATGCCATGCCGTCTATGACAGTCACCTTCTTGGGAGGGGGTGGAGTATGTTCAGGATTGTCGTCGTCTGGCTGCTGACCAGTGCCAGTTGACTTCTTGGGTAGATCTTCTAGGATGCCCATGAGCTTGCTTTTGTCTGTGCATGGTAGTAGTGTCCCAGCCATTGCAAAGAGGGTTCGTGGAAGCGCGGTGAATTCATATTGACCTATGGCATCCTTCAAGTTGATCTCTGGTCGTGAGCGGGCCACGATCAGCATGCGCGCAAACAGTGACCTGTCGTCTTTCAGCTCTACAACCTTGTCTGCCAGTTTGTGCTTCACAGCTTTCCTGGCACTCTTCCACATCTTCAGTTTGACCTTTCCCATTCTGGCCCAAAGGTTGATTTCATTTGTGTTGATGCGCTCTGCAACAAACGTGTTATACGCTTTCTGACCAATCTCATCTTGGTTGCAGACATCCTTCTGTACTTCAGCTGGCATCACCACCTTGGTGATGATAGTCGTCAGGTCTTCACCCTCATGCGTCATGGGATTCATGGACTCTCTGATCACATTCTTCAGTCGACGAATGCTGTCTTCCTGCCGAGCCCAGACTGTGGTTGATAGGTCGTGGTGCTCCTTGCGTGTAGCTGATTGTGAGCCAGCCATCTGACGGGCTTCTTCAGCAAGCCTACTCAGCTCTGGTGCTGTCAGAAAGAACCTTTCGCGGGCACTGGCATTCTGGGTAATGCCCACAATACCCCCTGTCACCTTCATGATCCTGTTGATGTGCTCCAGTGCATGGTCCACACCTACAGCACAGAAGGGGATTTCATTCTTATGGACACTGAAGTTCCCATCCATGAACTCTTGGTAGATCCCTGGATCTGTCATCTTCAGGGCCTTCATCTCTGCAAGGTACCGGGGAGTCAGCCTGGCATATTTCTGTTTGTCATGTGCAAAGAAGTATATGCACATCTCATCCAGTGAAGACAGGTGAAGCTCAAATTGTCCATCACGGGTGGCACGGATGAATGTGTATATCAGCATTATCATCCGCATGTAGCGTCGCACAAACTTGAACAGTGGACTCTTGGCTTCTTTCCTCTCATCAAACTTTGCCATGGCCTCCAGGACTTCGTTTGACTCGAGGACAGCTAGCATGTTGTTCTGCGCGCTTGTCATCTCCTCTCGGTTGTGTAGATGACAGCTCTGGGCAACCTGTTGTGCTGACTGGGTACATGGGCCCCTCAGATGGGGATGCTCTTGGAAGAATTCGTCCACATAGAGGTCGAAGAGGGCTTGGACAGTGGTGATGTGGGCCTCCAAAGCCCTCTTCATGTGCTTGGCTTCCAGTATTTGTCTGGTCGTTGTTGGGCCATAGATATCAGCCTCAGACCAAGCCTCGTCAAGACCACTGTCCTCTATGGCATTCCCAGCAGCCCTCAGTGCAGCCATCACAGTGTGCATCTCCCCTAGTCGCAGTACCCACTTGCCTTTGCAGTCATCTCTGGTCATCTCCAGCTGTTTGGCTCGCTCATACAGGGCCATGTCTAAGGTGATCACTGTCTTCCTATCGGGACCCATGACCATGCAGTTGATTTGCTGTGTCTGTTTCAAGACTGTTATCAGTGTTTGCCATTCATGGGCTGGTGCTGCTACCAATGGCAGGGCGTTGACCTCTGTCAGAGGCTTCGAAGAGGAGAGCAGTGAGTTGTAGGCTGTCCAAGTTGGGATATCGTGATGCTTGATCCTACTGCCAGGTGGTTGTTTTGGATCGTGGACGAGTGACCCAACAGGGTCAGCATGCTGGGGTTCTGCAGCTTGCAGCTGGTCATCTGGTGGGATGATGTCGTCTTGTACGTCCTCAGCTTGTACGTCCTTGTAGATCCATAACATGCCCGGTGCCACTTTGCTTTATTGTTCCTCAAGTCAGTGGCAGTGAAACAGCTTAATCGTTCGCTGATCTGTTTGAAGTCGGCATCACCATATCGTGCCCTCTCCTGGATGAACTGGAGAAACTTTGCATATGAGCCCAGTGCTGGCTCAGTCACTAGTGCACCTTGGGGATCCTGGCACTGAATGCAAAGTGTGAAATCAGTTTCTTTCTTGGTTTTCTTGCTTTTTGGCTCCATCATAGCTCAGGGTCACGAATCTGGAACATACAAATAACAAATAACAATTAAGATAGATGTGCATTAAGTTAGATTTTGGACACTGGTTCGGCTGTGCCATAAAAACCTATTTTTATCCCTTGTAGGTTATTAAAGAAGGTTTCATTCAATTCTCTATCCCCAAAAATGTACAACTGGACACCAGAATCGAAACTCTAGGTCATTTAGAAGCCAAGATAATGGAATTTTACGTTTTCGACATCCGCCATTTTGAAAATCCAAAATGGCCGCCATAAAGAACTTGAAACAATTGGAGACATATTTTTTCTAGAACTTATATCATCCCTAAAGACAGCCCAACCAGTGTCCAAAAATTAACAAGCAATTTCACCGGGCATTTCAATCTGCTACATTGGCCCCCCCCACTAATTTGAAGTAGTGATAAATGTAGGGGTGTACTTACTTTTTCCACATGTGAAATTTGCATTTATGTTTATTTAAATTATACAATGGACTACAAAATGTAAATGTTTCATGATATTTGTTATATTATATCACCTTTATCTATCAATATTGTTGAAATGAAGATCAAATAGCTGTATGTTGAAATATGTTGAAAAAGTCAAAACTTTACATGGGGTGTACTTACTTTTTCATGTGACTGTATATATATATTGTTACGGTTTTTAGAACCTTCACTAGTGAATTTTAGTAAATGTTTTCCCTTATAAATGTTCCCCTGTAAATATCCCCATCAATTGGCTTGTTAAAGATCGCACCCTAGTTAGTCCATGTACAACACGTAGCGAACCATAGGACCTCTCCGTAGTTATTTCATTATTATGTGTTTCAGTTAAGGATCTGTTCCCAATAGTTGAATCTGCATTGCATTAATCAAATAAGATAGGCCCCTTTCAATTTCCCCAATCGCCTCACCCGCACTTCAAAGTAACAGTCGGGCGGCGTTCGCTGCTCCTTGCCTTGATGCGGTGGTTGGCCCCAAACCGCCATTAGCCATGCGGTCAAGCCGAGGAAGAAGGGGCGGAGCCACCAGAACAAGGTGTGGCACGTCGACGCATTGGCAGAGGTGGAGTCAGCGAGCCCTTTGCCGGCCAACCAGCACCGCGGTGAGCCAACCGGTAGGCGTGTCATCAGAGCCGGCGGCTTGATTCGAACACGAACGATAAAAGCGGCTGCAAGGGACTGCTTGAACAGTCAGGTGAGAAGGTACCAGTCGGGTGAGAAGGTACCAGTCAGGTGAGAAGGTACGGTTGAGAGTCGAGTGAGAAGGTTCAAAGAGTCGACTTGGGTTGGAGACGGCACTTGGTGAGGTCTGGCTGAGAGAGACGAAGCTGTGCGGAGCCCTTTGACAAGCTGCTTCGAAAAGCCACTACCACGTGAAACGAATACGTGCGGCTGCCGCCGGGTTTTTCGCCTCGAGCCCGGAGCATGGACCTGGAGCGGACCTCCTTGCTGTGCCTCTGCCCAAACCTTCCAGCCCTGCTGTCCCACCGGGACCTTCTCCTTCTTCCAGTCATTCCTGCCTGCCATCCCCTTTTATGTAAGTCTGTTTGTCTGTGCTGGGCGTTGATCATTAAGACTGTTTTAAGGTTTGCCCTGTGTATCTGCTTTTTCCTCCTTGTAAATGCCCTTCTTTAGGTTCCTCTTTTAGTATAGAAATAAACCTGTGTTATTCCTTTACCCTTGTTGGTTCTTTGGCTTCCTCTCATCTGGTCACTTTCATCTTTTCCTCATTGAGTACCTGTGGCGCGATTTTGGCCAAATGCTTTATAATCGGGTTAGTCTTTTGTTAACGGCCTGAGTCGTGGCTCGCTTCGCTCGGCATGTCCATTACAGCCGCAGCTCGGGCGGGGCTCATTTCCTCGCTTACCGGAAGGTGCTGGTAATTACGTCATAGGAATAATTGGCCTACTACCCTATTCAGCGCTGACCGGAAGTGGCGAGATAGTTCCAGGACTCGGACGGCCAGCTTAAAAGACAAGGGGATTAAACCCCCCTCGGTAAGGGGAGTGCCGAAACCGAGATCCGCGACAATATATATATCCTAGATTGTCATTTAAACGGTATAAAATAACTGACATGTTTAAAGACTTCCACATATGCTACTAGTTTTTGCATGTAGCTAATTTAATAATTTTCCAAAGATGTTATCAAGAGAAATTTTCCTGGAAAAGAATTTTGATTGTTTTGCAATCATCACAATCACGAACCAAAAATATACAGCAAGCATATTTAGTAAGAAAGAGTTTGTTTGTCTTCTTGCAGTGTGCAATCGATTAATTTCACCAGTGTCCCAGATAAATGCAGACATGTAATAACGTTTATAAATGAAGGTGATAAACAGTTTGGCTTCTTTGTTGCAGATTTGACATACAATACATATCAGACAAGTACAGTACTAATCAAACTACTACTGTACTATAAACAGTACAGTACTAAATGTGTGTTCCAATCAAACAGTACACAATTTAATGAGGTCTATTGTAGATTTATGTCCTCCTCTTCATCACTGTCCCTGTCACTTGGATTATCTTCGTCATCACTGTCATGTTCTTGATTAACACAATTCATGCAACTGCAGTTGTCAGTGCAACGCATACTTTGTGCTACACAAGAACACTGCCTGTTCTCACACTTCGCTTTTTTACAATTGCAATGTGCGACCTCGAGGATCTCCTCAGGAGCTGGAGCCAGGTACATCCAGTCTATGACGAGATTGTCATCTTCAATCTTCCAGCCATGAGCAGCAGGTGAAGGAAATTCCACAAGATGAAATAGGAAATCTGATAAGATGCGACAGTCTTGATGATCTTCAACGGTTACACGTCTGTCATCAACTACCTCATCTGATGCCCCAATCAGCCATGCCAGAAAGTTGTACAGCTCAAGAGGTA
The DNA here is from genome assembly GCF_964187855.1 of Myxine glutinosa. NCBI lineage: Eukaryota > Metazoa > Chordata > Myxini > Myxiniformes > Myxinidae > Myxine > Myxine glutinosa. Next base: position 10,090,236 of record NC_136265.1, read on the forward strand.
CAGGGCGTCTTGCAGCAGCTAGAGAGACAAGTCTTTTCCTGCTGGGGGCCATGCTTGTGTAGGTTCAACAGTAGAACAAGATTCCCTTAGATTCCTGGCAGTGAAGTACGCATCCCCTAGTTGATTGGACATTCTTGGCATGGCCTTCTGGAAACTCTCATCATCTGTACTTGTCCCTTCACTCTCACTTGATGTCGTCTTGTCTGTCACGTGGACCGAATCTTTGACATCTTGTATCTCAATAGTCTGGACCATGACTAACTGACTCTCACGTCTGAGAGTTGGCTGGATGTACTGAAGCTGTGGGTATATCTTCTGTAGTCTTTTCTTTAAATTGTAAGACCTGTAGGAAGATGCATCTAGTCCTTGTAACTTAGAAATTAACTTAACAAACACACTTGTTAGCGTTGACTTTCGAAGAATTTCTTTTCTTTCTATGATTCTATCTTCAATTATATCCTTCCAAAATATGTCAAAGGTTTTTTGATGCACAACATCTTCTGGTCTTTCTTGTTCCTCTGTCTCATTCCGGAAAACCTGGCGTGGCAGCATGTCTCAGAAGTGATAAGATCTCTACCCTGGATTTGTATGAGTAATGCCTTGTCATCTGCACAGTGAAGACGACAGAGACAGAGACTTTGACTTTTGAAGTCCTTTTATTCTCCAAAGAATACAAAAAAAGTATATAAATATATATATATATATATATATATATATATTTACACCAACCATAAATACATGAAAGCAATGAAACTAAACGGTTCCAGAAGTACCACGACAAGCAAATTACCAAAAGAAACCATTAAATTTATACAAACTACAAAAATATTACCAGTTGGTTCTTACGAACCTCACACAACCCTTCATGACACCAAGTATTGGTGAATTCATCAAGATTGTTTATGTTCTGAGAGAAACAAAACTCGAGTTTAAGTTTCGCAGACACGAGGGCATTGAAAAACAACATAACATTGCATTCCCCGACAGGTTTTCCGTTCAATTTCTCCCTTCTTGAGACATATTGCCAGCTTGGCTTTTGCGACAAGAAACCTCATTAACATGTTTTCCTTGCTTGACTTGGCATTAAACCCAAAAATAAAAGAACACAAAGAGAAAACATTCATTCTGTGTGCCACAAAATTAAACCACCGAAACAAAGGAACCAATCTCACACAATTCATGAAGGTGTGGAACACGTCCTCCGTACAAATGCAGAACGGGCAACACGTGGATGTAGGAGAGAAATGGTTAATTAACTTATTGGGGGGGACTATCCAGTGGATCAGTCTCCATTGGAGGTCACTAGATCTTTTACTTACGAGCTTGCTATACATGGAATCCCATACAGGTTCAGAGGGGGTCCCACAGGCAACAGTCTCTTCCACCGGGTTACTCCGTTTGGCAGTGCATCCCCCAGCAGTAACTTGATATAGTGCATCCCCCAGCAGTAACAGCAGTAACAACAGTCTCTTCCACCGGGTTACTCCGTTTGGCAGTGCATCCCCCAGCAGTAACTTGATATAGTGCATCCCCCAGCAGTAACAGCAGTAACAACAGTCTCTTCCACCGGGTTACTCCATTTGGCAGTGCATCCCCCAGCAGTAACTTGATGTAGGGTGTCTCAAAATACATGGAACCCATGTCACTGCTAATAATTCTGCCAATATTCATGTTCTTGTTCTTTTTTTTCAGATTTGAAGAGAGGAGACCATAACAACTAATAATAAATCAATCAAAATGCCTTGGACAAAGGAGGAAAATTTTTTTTGCGTCACTACTTATTTGGAGACGAAATCATTCAAAACGGCAAAACGGCCGGTTTCGGCAAAACGGTGCAAGCAAAATTTCGCAGGAAGTTCAACTTCAACAACTATCCCCAGAAAAACCAAATTTATCGTTGGGCACACAAATTTCAAGCCACTGGATCAGTAAACAACCTCAACAAGAAGGCAGAAACACCCAGTTGCGGCAGGAAGCTGACTGCAAGATCTCCTGACAATGTGAATGCGGTGAGACGTTCTGTCGGAAGGAGCCCGAAAAAGTCCATCCAAAGACGTAGCCAAGAGCTGGGTCTTTCACGTGCGTCAGTGCAAAGAATCTTCAGCTGTACCCGTACAAGATCCAGATCAAGCATAAACTCACACCAGCTGACATGGCAAAACGTGTTGTGATGTGCCGGTGGTTCGAGAACAAGATCGATGAGGATCCTGACTTTCTTGATGATGTTTGGTTCAGCGACGAAGCACACTTCTTGCTCTGTGGGCATGTCAATAGCAAGAACAATGTGTTCTGGGGCACACAAGCCTGGGGCATACATGACTTGTGTAGCTCTTTACTGCTAGTCTCTAGAAAGGGGCTTAACCCCATGCTAACCGGGGGTAAGTCGTCCGACTTGAAGTGCACCAATAACCCAGGAAAAACCCACTCATCATGCAATGGTTCGAGATCGTGGGTCCAGCATACTCTCAGCCAGAACGCTATTCGTATCACCTCTCTCAACACTTTTGCAGTCACTCTTTCGGACCGAATTCCTGCTAGCTCGGCTACTTCTCGAGCTGATTTCCACCTGCAACCTGAAACATGCTGGAGGTGCCATACTTATTATTTATGAAATGGCATTATGCTGGCTGGCATTTATGAAATGCTGGCAGAGGTCCCTACTTTTGGGCATGTTAAGGAAAAGCCGATTGCACGACAAAAGCTCTTGTGCAAACATATTGATGTCATAGTTGTCTTCTTGACAGCATACCGAGAGGTTCTGCCGAGCATTCAACACACTCTGATTAAAAAAAAAACAGGAAGAGGAGATACAGTGCATTCGGAAAGTATTCAGACCCCTTCACTTTTTTCACATTTTGTTATGTTGCAGCCTCATGTTGAAATTGTTGAAATTCATTTTTTCCTTCATCAATCTTCACTCAATACCCCATAATGACAAAGAGAAAACAGGATTTTAGAAAGTTTTGCAAATTTATTAAAAAGAAAAAACGAAAATATCACAATGACATAAGACCCTTTGCTATGACACTTGAAATTTAGCTCAGGTGCCTCCCATTTCTCTTGATCATCTTTGAGATGTTTTTACACCTTGATTGGAGTCCACCTATTGTAAATTCAATTGATTGGACATGATTTTGAAAGGCACACACCTGTCTATATAAGGTCTCACAGCTGACAATGCATATCAGAGCAAAAACCAAGCCATGAGGTCGAAGGAACTGCCTGCAGAACTCAGAGACAGGATTGTGTCGAGGCACAGATTTGGGGAAGCCTACAAAAAAATTCTGCTGCATTGAAGGTTCCCAAGAGCACAGTGGCCTCCATAATTATTAAATGGAAGAAGTTTGGAACAACCAGGACTCTTCCTAGAGCTGGCTGCCCGGCCAAACTGAGCAATCGGGGGAGAAGGGCCTTGGTAAGAGAGGTGACCAAGAACCCGATGGTCAATCTGGCTGAGCTCCAAAGATCCTGTGTGGAGATGGGAGAAACTTCCAGAATGACAACCATCACTGCAACACTCCACCGATCTGGGCTTTATGACAGAGTGGCCAGACGGAATCCTCTCCTCAGTGAAAGACACATGAAAACTGAATATATTGTTGTACAATAAAGCAATATAAGTCCTGAAATTAGCTCCAAATCCACAAGCTTCAAGAATATGATTCAAAAAGACGTGATCGATGCTATCAAAAGCCTTTTCTAAATCAAGAAAAATTATACCAAAGTCATTCTGCACAGTTTCCATCTATCAGATCTCTAATGAAAAATATGTGATCATACATGGATCTACCTGGGATACAATAACTGATCAGGGTGAAGCAAATCGATAATTACTTTTTTAACTCGATTCGCCAAAACTTTTGAATTTTTTTTTCATAATCAGTGCATAGTAGAGAAACTAACTCTAGCAGGCTAATTCCCGCTCTAGCAGGGAAATGGCCTTAAAATGCCTGTTGTGTTGTTGTTGCATCGTAGAGAAACATGTCTCCAATTCTTCATGTGTCGCAAATCACCAGCCTTTGGAAGAAGGGGACATCACCGCTCTTCTCAAACTTAAAGGCAATTCTCCATGAGAACATGTCATTCAATCCTGACAAATCTCACACTCTTACTATGTCTCTCCGTAAAGACCGACTGGAAAACCCTCCCATCTACTTTCTCAACAATCCTCTCCAAGAAGTTCTGTCGCTCAAGCTTTTGGGTCTCACTATTAGCCATGATCTTTCTTAGGAAAACCACATTTCCAAGCTGGCCTCCAAAGCCAGTCGCCGACTGGGCATCCTCCGTCGTGCGAAGTCCTTCCTTGGCACACCCGAGCTCCTCACCACATACAAGGCTTTCATCCGCAGCTCAATGGAATACTGTTCCCCCCTCTGGGCCGGTGCTCCTGCCTCACACCTAGCTCAGCTTCACGCTGTTGAAACCAAAGCTTTCAGAATCATTGGCATCTCCTGCGATGAAGCTAACTCCGAGGGCCTTTCACTCACTCACCGCAGGCAGGTTGGTGGTCTTTCTGTCTTCTACCGACTCCTCTCCGGCCTTGCTCCCCCAGCTCTCTCTGTGCTCTGTCCCCCCAATATTCCTTCAGATCGCACAAGATCTGCCTGCAACCCTCTTATGGTTAAACTGCCAAAATCTAGGCTCTCTGCTCACCTTCACTCTTTCATTCCCCTTTTCTCCCGCCTCTGGAACAAACTCCTCCACTCCCTTCAATCCCAGTCCTCCCTCCAGGTCTTTAAAACAGCTGTTCACCACCATCTCTTATCTTCCCCCATCCAAAACCTTGATCTTTTCTACCCCCGCTAATTCACCCCAGATACACTTTTTTTGAAATTCCAACTTCTTTCCTGGAAGTCCTTGCAGTGTTCATGTGTTTTATACCTGTCCCACCTCCCCCCAAGCCTTCCCCCTCCCACATTTCTCCCAATGTCCTTGCTCTCAAATGTTGTGTTTGTGTCCTTCCCCCTCTCTCCCCAACTTGTCTACCGCTCCCCTTATTTTAGTGTTTTATGTGTCGGTTTGACTTTTTGTGTGATTAATGCTAGCTCTTTCACGAGCCTCGATCTTGTATTAAAAAAAAACAAAAAAACAAAAAAACGTGTGTAGCCATTTGAGGTAACGGAGGGGATGGAGGGGGATCAAACACCAGAAACGGATTTGACCAGACGCCACCAGGATTTGGAAGAAGGAGACAGGTTTGAGAGTTCAATCTTGAGTGTGGAGAGATAGTGCTTCCTGGTACTCCTGAGGGTAGACACACACTTGTTCCGAGCTTGGTGGAAGGAACTGAGATTGCCTTCAGTTGGATTTGCCTTCCAAGAGGCAAAGGCAAGTTGTTTCTGGGTAACTGCCTCACCACAAGATTCAGTGTACCATGGACAGGAGGAAGGTTAAGACAACTGAAGACGAGATGGGATAAATCTGTGCATGAGAGAGATCAGTTTGCTTTGGAAGAAATCCCAGGAAGAATTGATATCAGAGACAGTAGAGATGGGAGAGTAGTCCAGATGATTGATGGCTGCTTGCAGACCGTGCCAGTCAGCCTGAGTGAAATGCCAGACTCGTCGGTGCTGAGGAGGCTCTCTGAGAATGGCCAGAGAGATGTCAACTTTAACAAGCACATGATCAGAAGAACCGATTGGAGCAGAAGAAGAGCACCAGGCATTTGCAGGGAAGTTTGTCATAACCAAGTCCAGAAGAGAAGATACTCCATTGACTGAGATCCTGGTCGGGAAATTGACAGATTGTGTCATTCCCAATGAGTCGCAGAAGTCCTTTGCTGAGGTGCCATGGCTGGTGAGACAGGAACCCACACCCAGCCAGCTGGCATGATGACAGGTGAAGTCGCCACATATGAGGAAGAGAGAGTTTGGATGAGTTGATTGAAGTTGGTCAATGTTGTCCGACAGCGAAATGTAAATGGAGTCATCACTGTTTGGAGGATGGTACAGAACACATATGAACAAAAGGTGGGAGCAGAGAGGAAGCCGTAGCCAGAGGTACTCCTGGGGGTGGGGTGGAGAGAGGGCAGTGCAAAGAGAGTGAGGAAGAGAGTTTTTGATAAAGATAGCCACCCCACCACCAGGACGAGGCTCAGGTCTATTATACCGGAGGACGGAGTAACCAGGAATAGATATTAAGGAATCAGAGACATCTTGAAGGAGGAAAGTTTCTGTTGAGCAGATTAAGTCTGGATTGTCAGAAGCAACCTGAATGGAGAGATCAATCAGGTTTGAGCGAAGGCCCCGGATGTTTGAGGTCCATACCGTAAATGAGGAGAGAGGGGGAGCATCGGGTGCAGGACAGGGGAGGGGAGGGGTAGGGTCAGATGAAGGATGAGAGGGGGCGGTAGGGAGAGCAGTTTATAGTGTGTCAGAGATTACAGATGAGTTACAAGATAGGGAAGGATGAGGAGGATGAAAGGTTTGATGGTGATGGGATGAGGCACAGTGAGGGGTTGTTTGAGGGTGGGGCAGAGGAAAGTGGAAGGTTGGGGGAGGTGGAGGTATGAGACAGAAGGGAGACAAAGTGTGGAGGAGGCAGCTTTGAGGAGGAGGTGGGAGGGGGGAGAATTGGAGAGGGATGGTTGGCGGGGGGGGGGGGGGGATTTGAAGGGGAGGGGTTGGAGGGGAGTTTTGAATGGGAGGGGCAAGGGGGGAGTAGATGTTAGGGGTTTGACAAAGAGTAGATGTTAGGGGGGAAGTTTGGGGGAGAAGGGAAAAAATCTAAGAACCAAGCAAAACAGCGAAGGAAGGAACAATCTTCGACGGGGGACCGGGGAAGCCTCAGGCTACAAGGCCGCAACACACGCAGCAAACAGAAACGATTAATTTATGAAAGATTTACACCGAGGAACTTCCAAGGGACACACTATAGGTTCACACACCAAAAGATAAATACAGTTTAGACAAAATACAATTATGAACAATGACAACTTTGAAAACGTGGAGAACGTGTCCAGTTTTGAAAATCCCTGCCGTCGTGTCCAAGATCTCGTGAGATCCCAAGATCAACGTACGATGGCCTAGCAGTGCGGATGTAGAAAATAGGGCAAATGAAGAAGATCGTCATGGGGCCTGCAAGGAGAACCACCGCTCTAGCAGGGAAAATGGCCTTAAAATACCTGTTGTTGTTGTTGTGTTGTTTCAAATATAACAATCTCTTTATTCGACATTGTTGTTTGTATTATGTACTGTTTTCAAATGTAACAATCTCTTTATTCGACATTGTTGTTTGTATTGTCATGTGATTTCCCTTGGTGAAGACCTGGAAATCACAGATAGAAATCGAGCGTTATTCAAGGCGTTACTCAATAGCGGATGTTATATCTACGCGCAGGTAAAAGAGAGAAGAAGAAGAAGCGGGAAGCTTTTACCTGTCGGTCCCGCGTGGCAGCCTTCAATCCTGCAGGAAAGTAACTCAACCGAAGACGGAATTAGAATGTACAAAAATAAACAGGTTTATTTTATGGAACCAGAGAACAATGAAATGCGCCGGTTAAATTAATGTCCTAAAATGGAGCATCTGAACACCAGACGATCGTCAGTCTGGAGCATGCAGTCTGGACGTGGCTCCACTGTTGGCGGGAAGAAGGCCGCCTAGTCATTGGTGCGAACCTCTCGCCCCGCACTGCTAGGCCAGCGTACGCTGCAGCGGCAAGCCTCGCTTGTACGCTCGTCGCTCGCACGTGGATGCAGGGGAGGAGAATCATCAGCGCTCCACCGTCTCTCCACTGTCCGTCGTCGCCCGACAAGCAAGGGTCCAGGGTCAAGAATGCAAGGGAAGTCGAGGGCAAGCAGGGATTCAAAACGAGAAGAAGGCAGTCCAAACGAAAGAGAAAATGCCGGCTAGCGAGTCCTTTTATCGCTCGTCTCGTGACGTCACCGGCACTTTTCACCAATGGCCGCGTCACTTCTCTCTCATGCCATCGGTCGTTTGCCAATCAATATGTCGCTTCTTGCTCCCTTCCTTCCAACAATCCGAGGGAAGCTTCTTGCCCCGCCCCTTGGCCAATCACCATTCCCTCCCCATTCTGCCAATCGGCGGCCTTCGTGCTTCGTCGTGTCTTCCTTCCACCAATCAGTGGCCAGCTTCTTGCCCCTACCTTGACCAATCACGAGTCCTTCTGGGCGTGGCTCTCAGCCTGCCTGAGCGATGAGTGTTACTATGCTAGTTGGTGATGTAGCTGGCTGCGGTTCTATCGGCAGCACCCCGAACTGGCTTCCGGTGAGTTTTATTGTGGGGGGAATTAATTAGTATGTGTGTGTGTTATTGGGCCTTTCCTGCTCTACGTGTCTAGTTCTGTGCCATACGGGACAAAGGATGGATCACAGGTCTCACAAACAGGGGAATTAGCATAATCCCTACTCTAGTTAGCACAAGGATCATCCTTGTATGATCACAAAGATGCACTTAATCCGTTAATCCGACATTCGGGCTAAACAGGTCCCTGCTTACGTACATCGAGATGGTGCTTCTTCTTCACGACAGTCGGAGCATGATACCTACGCAGATCTACCTGGTCTATACAGTGCGTATCAAAAAAAAGGTAATCCGAATTCAAGGGGTTAATATGCAAAGGTTATTTATTTTTGACAATTTACATGTGGTTTACAAATTAAGAGGAGATCCTCAGCTTTCCATTCATACCGTCCATGCATCATTGCTGTCACACATGACCGAGTACATGTTCCAAATCGCATTTTTACAAGTTTGGCTAATCGATGCAAGTCAGGATAATTGGTGCAAAATGAACGTCAGATGTGAACTTTTCTCAGGAATGATTGGCCTTTATGCACCCACACCTTCAACATGTCCAACTCCCCTTTCAACACAAAGCTCACAGCGGCGGAGCATGCCCTGAACTGCTCGTCTCACCAAAGCCGGGTCATTGCGCAAAGCATCCACTTCATGTCGAATATGGCCCTGCAATTCATCAAGATCACGGGGAGGAGTTACGAACACCTCGTTCTTTAAATGTCCCCAAAGGAAATAATCACATGGTGTGAGGTCAGGTGTTCTTGGCAGCCATTCCACTGCATGGTTGAGGGCATGACTCGGTCTCCAAAGAGTTCCCTCAGTCGATCTCGGACAGCGATAAGACGATGTGCTGGGGCGCCGTCTTGGGCCCACCAGAGATATCTGAAGACACCATGAACCTGTCGCTCAAAGTTCTCCTCCAGCTGCGGTAAAACTTCATCGTTGATCATCTGCAGATACCTGTTACCATTGACATTCCTTTGAAAGAAAAATGGTCCGATCACCTGACCACTTCCATAAGGTCCCAACCAAACAGTCCACTTTTGTCGATTCATGTTGGTGTCAAAATTAAATTCCGGGGATTGTCCTGTCGGTGCATATTCAAGAACATTATGGGTATTGACCTTGCCGTCCATGGCGAAAGCAGCTTCGTCACCGATAATGAGATACCACAGGAAATTGACATCTGATTCGCAACGTGCTATCAACCATCCGGCAAGCACCAGCCTCCTGGCAAAATCCCCTGGCGTAAGTTGATGCCAGATGTGAATCCGATATGGATGTTGGTGGAGGTCCAGTCTTGTGATTTGGTTGAATGTTGCCGAAGGCAATCCCGTCCCATTTCGTCTTGCGTTGGTATCCCTAGGATGCTCCAAAACTTGCTGCCTTACTGCTGCAATGTTCATTTCCGATCGCCCAGTGCACCTCCTACTAGAATTCCCCTTGTTGTGGTTGAGGCTAGTGCCATGCTCTTGGTATTTTCTAACATTTGCCCAGATGGTTTTGGCTGCTGGAGGCTCCCGTTCTAGGAAACGTTCCCTGAACGCATCACGAGTTCGCTGCAAACTTCCAGTTTGGTGAAAGGTTGTAACCACGAAGGTCCGCTGTTCAGTCGTAAGTTGAACCATCTTTTCAATGACTCAGACTGTCTCTAAACCCATACACTGTAGGCCCATCGTAAATACCCATCTTAAACAAAGGATGACTTAACCGACGATTACCAGACCAGCTTAACAGTTTTACATAATCAACTTGGCAGTCGACAAGTAATGCGTCCATTTCAAACTGTCTTGCACCGATTAGCCAAACTTGTAAAAATGTGATTTGAACTTGTCATTTTCAATGAACATGTACTCGGTCATGTGTGATAGCAATGATGCCTGAAAGGCATCAATGGAAAGCTGAGGATCTCCTCATAATTGGTAAACCACTGGTAAATTGTCAAACTAAATAACCTTTGCATATTAACCCCTTGAATTCAGATTACCCTTTTTTGATACGCACTGTATATCACTCTACCCCAAAATTCATAACAGTATTATGTACTGTTTCAAATGCAACAATCTCTTTATTTGACATTGTTGTTTGTATTATTGTCGCGCAACTGCGATTAACATCAGAGTTGCAGAGGCCGATTACGAGGCTTTAACTTCCGAGGCGAAAACTCAATAGTGGATTCCAACTCAAGCACTTAAATGCGCAGAATGGCGGGACACAGCGAGAGCCCTGCAGCCTTAGCTATTAAAATCAAACACCCAGGAAAACTGCATTCAGATATATGTACAAAAATAATACAAGGATTTATTAATGAAAAGCAAAGACAGTGAAAAAGCATGCGCCGGTAATAAAATGTCCTAATCAGGACGTCACCACACACACTTCAGATACAGACGCGGGAAATGAATACGAAAATAACACCTCTTTTATGTAAAGTGTATTTGCGGATACGGCCTTATCTCGTCCCTGTCGTCTTCTTCCCAGCCTGGACGAATCCTCCGTCCACCTCGCACGCCCCGCTAGGCCCTCGCCAGCGCCCTCGCCGCTGCACCTGAGGTCCCGCTCCAGGCTAGCGCGAATCCACCCAGCAAAAAGGAACGAGCTCCAACCACCTAGACTGCGATCTTCCACACGACAGCCAACTCAACCCGGGCCAGGACCCTGCTCACAAGCCAACTCAGGATCGCACCGGGACTCTCTCAAGCCGTGAACTCCTTCGAACTCCACTCAACTCGACTCTCTCTAATGGCGTCTGACCCTCGATCATATCCCTGGCCGCTGACGTCCCATTGGTGCACTCCTCTGACAATCAGAGCCTCCCATGACTCGCCGGCTCGTCCAGGGGCATGCCCACTGCACCACTGCAACTCTCCGTACTCCACGACCCCGTGGTCCTTGTGTTATAGCACGTGCTATGCGAGGTGGGTAGGCCTTTCGGAGGTGTAAATGGTGGTGGCCCATTGTGGCGGTGTTCCAGCCTGATTTCTTCCCAAGTCATGTCAGGGGGGAAGGGCGTCATTTGGTGTTGTACTAAAGGTCCTCACTAATGTTTATGTGGTTTGCAGTGCCATAATGGACAAAGGTTTGATGACCAGGTTGGACTCACAGGGGCGTCATCTTTAATCCCTAACTACTTAACACTCGAATCTCCTGGTAGATCCACAAATCATACATCTTAAACTGACAAACGCCTAAACATGAATAACTTATTACAGGTAGATTCCCTATCGCGACAGTCGAATACCTACCTATACAGATCTACCTGGCTCTAGATATTGCTTTATCCCCAGACATAACATTATGTTGTAGCGGTTACCAGTAGCATGACACAATTACCCTGCACCGGCCGATGACGCAACCGGCGAGCGGTCACGTGTCCGGACTCGCCCGGGCGTGTTGAGACTTGCCTTTACCGGGCGAACGCTTGCCTTGCATACCACGCCCCGTTGAGAGGCGTGGCTTATGTATTTGCATACCATGCCCCGCCTGAGAGGCGTGGCTTTTGTGTGTTGAGTTTCTGATATATATTGCTGCCCGTTCGATGGGCTGATTCAGTGCTTTGGAGTTCGTTTGAGTGAGCTGGGAATAAATAGCTCAGAGAAACCTAATTCCTGGCGTCGTCCATTTTGTCCGATTTTATCGTGCGAGCACAGCTCCCACAATTGGTGACCCCTTTCTACGAACACGGCGATGGAGTCAGCTGTAGCTTTGAAGCTCCCGGGCTTTTGGGAATCTCACGCGGCCGTTTGGTTTGCTCAAGCGGATTCTCAATTCGCCCTGCGGAACATTACGGAGGACACAACGCGCTACCACCACGTGGTCTCCGCGGTCAACGCCTCCTCTGCCTCCCGGGTTCTGAGCTTCCTACAGCACCCGCTGGACGCCGACAAATACGGCGTGCTCAAAGACCTACTCCTCGGTGCGTTTGGACTCACGGAGACCGAACGCGCACGACAACTACTACACCTCCCGGAGCTGGGCGAGGCCCGTCCGTCCGAAAGCATGGACCACATGCTTGCTCTTCTCGGTGACCACAGCCTGGACTTCCTCTTCCGCGAGCTGTTCCTCCAGCGGCTACCCGGGCAGGTACGGTTAGCTTTGGCTAACTCGCCCAACACGGAGCTCGCGCCCTGGCCAAGGAGGCCGATAAATGTTGCTCGGCCAGGCGACACGTCGGAGTGGCCACCTGGGACCCTGGGCCGACCGCGGCAACGCCTGCGCCACGACCGGCGCCTCCACCGGCCGAGTCAGCGCCACTGGCGGCAGCGGCCGCCGCGACGCCCCGTCGACCGAACCCGACGCGACCGCCGGAGCCTCCACCAGAGCGGACCATGTGCTATTACCACGCCAGGTTCGGGCAGAAGGCCAGAACGTGCCGCCCACCGTGCACTTTCGGCGGGTCGGGAAACGACCAGGCCGGCGCTCGCTGCCTGCCATGAGCGTCGGCCATTCAGGCAGCCTTCTGTTTATCACGGACACGGAGTCCGGGCAGCGTTTTTTGTGTGACACCAGCGCTCAGCTGAGCGTGATACCCACCTCGGTGGAGGACAAACAGGCCGCGCTTTGCGGCCCCGCTTTGGTCACTGCAAACGGTTCCTCCATCCGCACCTTCGGTTCGCGCAGCATCGCATTCTGCTTCGGGGGCCAGCGCTTCAGGTGGGACTTCATCACGGCGAACGTGCCCATGGCCTTGCTGGGTGCAGATTTTCTTTGCGCGCATGGGCTTTTGGTCGATGTCAAATGGCGTCGGCTCATCAACGCGGAGACCTTCAGCTCGCTCGCTTGCTTATTGAGCGGCTCCGCTCCGACCAAGCTAGCCTGCGCGCTCCCGGCTGTGGACGATTTCACCCGCCTACTCGCCGAGTTTCCTGCCCTCACGCAGCCGATGTTTTCGGCCGTCGCCGTCAAGCACGGCGTCGAACACCACATCCCGACCACAGGTCCACCGGTCTACGCCAGGGCTCTCCGCTTCGACCCGGCCAAACTCGCCGTAGCGAAGGTGGAATTCGACGTGCTGGAGTGATTGGGAATTGTGCGGCGCTCGAATAGCGCGTGGGCCTCGCCCCTGCACATCGTGCCCAAACCGGATGGCGACTATGCGGCGATTACCGCCGCCTCAACGATGCCACCACCCCCAACCGGTACCCGATACCACACATACAGGACTTTTCCGCCCGTTTGGCGGGCCGGGTGATCTTCTCCAAGGTCCACCTCATTCGGGGCTACCACCAGGTACCTGTCTGGCCGGCCGACGTTCCGAAGACGGCTGTAATTACACCTTTTGGCCTCTTCGAGTTCCTCCGAATGCCGTTCGGCCTTAAGAACGCGGCCCAGGCCTTCCAGCGGCTGATGGACAGTGTGCTGCGCGATCTCACCTTTCTGTTCATCTACCTGGATGACATTCTCATCGCCAGCACTTCCCGGGCGGAGCACCTCGTCCACCTGCGCACGCTTTTTGAGCGCCTCGGCCAGCACGGCCTCATCATCAACCTGGCGAAATGCCAGTTTGGCGTAACGGCGTCGACTTCCTGGGGCACCGCATCACGAAGCGCGGGGCCATCCCACAGCCTACCAAGGTGGAGGCAGTCACAAGTTTCCTGCGCCCTCGCTCCATCAAGGCCCTACAGGAATTTTTGGGGATGGTAAATTTCTACCACCGGTTCGTGCCTCGCACCGCCCAACTCATGCGCCCCCTGTACGACGTCGCCTGGACCACAGAGATGGACGCGGCGTTCACAGGCGCTAAGCTGGCCCTCGCCAATGCGACCATGCTGGCGCACCCGGCGCTCGACGCACCCATCGCCCTCACCATGGACGCTTCCGACTACGAGGTGGGCGCCGTGCATGAACAGTGGGTGAACGGAGCTTGGCAACCGCTGGCCTTCTTCAGCCGGCAGCTTCGCCCTAACGAGCGCAAGTATAGCGCTTTCGACCGCGAGCTCCTCGGCCTTTACCTGGCTGTTCGCCACTTCCGCTATCTTTTGGAGGGCCGCACATTCACGGCGTTTGTGGACCACAAACCCCTGGTCTTCGCCATGGCCAAGGTTACGGAGCCATGGTCGGCCCGCCAGCAGCGCCACCTCTCCGCCGTGTCCGAATTTACGACGGACATCCGGCACGTCGCGGGCAAGGACAACGCTGTGGCCGATTGCCTCTCCCGGTCCGGTGCAAACGCCGTCCACCTTGGTGTGGACTTCGCCCACATGGCGGCCGACCAGACCGCCGACCCCACGGTGCAAGCCCTCCGGACAGCGGACACAGGCCTGCGGTTGGCCGACGTCCCCTTCGAGGACACAGGCACAGTTCTCCTGTGTGACGTCTCCCTGGGCCAACCTCGCCCCATCGTGCCCACCGGATGGCGGCGGCACATTTTTGACGCCCTCCACGGCCTTTCCCACCTGGGCCGGAAAGCATCACAGAAGCTTGTGGCAGCGAAATTCGTCTGGCACGGGCTCCGTAAAGACGTCCGCGACTGGGCCAATGCCTGTGTCGCCTGCCAGCGTGCGAAGGTCCACCGGCACACCCAGGCCCCGTTGGCACCATTCGACGTGCCCGCGCGACGCTTCGACCACGTCAATGTGGACCTGGTGGGACCCCTTCCATCCTCGCGGGGCTTCACCCACCTCCTCACAATGGTGGACAGGACCACCAGGTGGCCGGAGGCCGTCCCGCTGGCATAAACAACATCCGCCAACGTGGCGCAGGCCTTCATTGGCACCTAGATTGCCCGTTTTGGCGCCCCCTCAGACATCTCCTCCGATAGAGGCACGCAATTCACCTCCGAGCTTTGGGGCACGGTCGCCCAGGCCTTGGGGGTCAAGCTTCACTGCACCACGGCCTACCACCCACAGGCCAACGGCTTGTGAGAGCGGTTCCACCGCTCGATGAAGGCCGCTCTCAGGGCCAGCCTCCAGGACAACGGTTGGGCCGACAGGCTCCTGTGGGTCCTATTGGGCCTCCGAACGGCCCCTAAAGAGGACCTCCAGGCTTCCACCGCCGAGCTGGTCTACGGCCAGCCACTTTGCGTGCCGGGCGAATTCATCCCTGACGCCACCGGCCCCTGGTCCACGGCTCACCAATGCTCGGTCCTCCAGGAGGCCGCCAGGAGATTTGCCCCCGTGCCCACGTCCCACCACGGCTGCCCCCAACCCCACGTCCCCCCAGCACTTCGCACTGCGGAGTACGTTTTTATCCGGCAGGATGCACACCGGGGACCACTCCGGCCACTGTACGAAGGGCCTTTCCGGGTCCTGAAGAGGGACGACATGTCGTTCACCATCGACATCGGCGGCAAGGCGGATCGCATCTCCATGGACCGCCTCAAGCCGGCTCATTTAGACATCGACCAACCTCCACGGTTGGCCCTTCCTCTACGTCAGGGCCGTCCGGCGTCCGGCGTCGGGGCCGTCGGGGCCCCCCCGCCCGACCATCCACCGCCCCGCCACCTACCTCCCCCACACGAATCGTCAGGGGTCGTTTCGGCCGGGTCATCAAGACCCCCCTCAAACTGACTCTCCCGGTGCATGTTAATTCTGGGGGGGGGCACATGTAGCGGTTACCGGTAGCATGACACAATTACCCTGCACCGGCCGATGACGCAACCGGCGAGCGGTCACGTGTCCGGACTCACCCGGGCGTGTTGAGACTTGCCTTTACCGGGCGAACGCTTGCCTTGCATACCACGCCCCGTTGAGAGGCGTGGCTTATCTATTTGCATACCATGCCCCGCCTGAGAGGCGTGGCTTTTGTGTTTTGAGTTTCTGATATATATTGCCGCCCGTTCGATGGGCTGATTTTTTTTTTTTTTTTTTTTTTTTTTTTTTTGTATACAAGATCGAGGCTCGTGAAAGAGCGAAAATTAATCACACAGAAAGACAAACAGACACATAAAACAAATAACATCGGGAGCGGTAGACAAGATGGGGAGAGAGGGGGAAGGACACAAACACAACATTTGAGAGCAGGGACCGAGAGACATGGAGACATCGAGAGATCTGTGGGAGGGAGAGGGCTTTGGGGGGGAGGCATGTGAAGGGGGGAGGCATGTGAAGGGGGGGAGGCATGTGAAGGGGGGGGGGGGTGGGAGAGGTATAAACATATGGACACTGCCAGGATTTCCAGGAAATAAGTTGGAATTTCAAACAAGGTGGATCTGGGGTGAATTAGTGGGGGTAGAAAAGATCAAGGTTATGGATGGGGGAAGATAAGAGATGGTGGTGAACAGCTGTTTTAAAGACCTGGAGGGAGGAGAGGGATTGAAGGGAGTGTGGGAGTTTGTTCCACAGGCGGGAGAAAAGAGGAATGAAAGAGTGAAGGTGAGCAGAGAGCCGAGATTTCGGCAGTTTAACCATCAGAGGGTTGCTGGCAGATCTTGTGCGACCTGTAGGAATATTTGGGGGACAGAGCACGGAGAGAGCTGGGGGAGCAAGGCCGGAGAGGAGTCGGTAGAAGACAGAAAGACCTTTCAGTGCTTTCAGTGCTTTGGAGTTCGTTTGAGTGAGCTGGGAATAAATAGCTCAGAGAAACCTAATTCCTGGCGTCGTCCATTTTGTCCGATTTTATCGTGCGAGCACAGCTCCCACAATGTAATGTTTTCAAAAATAACAATCTCTTTATTCGACATTGTTGTTTGTATTATGTACTGGTGTGTCTCATTGGATGAAGTGACATTTATTTCCTTTGGTTGCGGACATGTGCCTGCAGTGCTGAGGGACGCGCATGACCAGATCCAGGTGTTGAAGTGTGACGAGCCTTGCTCATGTGACTCGACGGCCAAGGTGAGATCCTGTTTCTAATGAGATTTTGTGCTGTGATGGTGTTTTGTGTGTGTTTCTCGGTTTTGTTTTGAAGGTACACACGTGTCTCCATGTTTGAAGGTATGTGTTTGACCTTGTTCCTTTCCTTCAGATATGTGAATGGAATGTTCTTAATATGCTACTCCATTGTTGATTATCTCCATATGCGGGTTTCAGAAGGTGAAACGGAGACCTACCAGGTCTAACGTATGTGTTTGCGTGTGTGTATATGTTTAGACGTACGTGTGTGTGTATATACAGTCACGTGAAAAAGTAAGTGCACCCCATGTAAAGTTTTGACTTTTTCAACATATTTCAACATACAGCTATTTGATCTTCATTTCAACAATATTGATAGACTAGCAGAAGTACCCGGCTTCGCTCGGGAGGTTTCATGGGAATTTGGGTTATGAGTGGGTTCCCAACAGCCACTCGGATTTTTTATTCCAGGTTTACTCCTGTAGGCATTTGGCACCTTTATGGTGAGGTGCACCCGCCTTGACGCGATACCGTCATTGAGTATTGTGACCTTTTTTTTTAGAACTAAGAGCTTACCAGACTCGCAGTCCAGCCACACTCTAATACCGTGGTTCTTAACCTGGGTTCGACCGAACCCCAGGGGTTCAGTGAGCCAGTCTCAGGGGTTCGGCGTAGGTCCTCCGAAACGCATTGCAATTTTTTTGTTTGTTTTTAGTTTTGTATCAAGTTTGTATCTATGTGTAATTACGCTTATTATTAATATTATTATTATTTTGCTATGTATGTTACAAACGAATGGAAATGTTATTTGTAACTGTATTCCCATCCCATTCATGGTTTCTCTGGTCTGTGTTTAAGATAAGTTCTTTCACACTGACTGTAGTAAGTTGAATCAATGAGCAACTTGCTAATTATTCTGTTGATGGCGCTTATTTGCTTACTTACTTACTTACTGGATTTTGGACTTTGCAGGTGTACGGAAATTCCAGTGAATAGCCTCGATTTGCTTGCCGTGTGCCGTGCGTCATTGGTCGCGCCTTGCTTTGGAGTTACTGATTAATTGAAAAGTAAGTTGGAAATGTTTGTGGATATGCAGGGCAGGTTCAGAGTTATATTAAAGTCAAAAGTGGATGGTGATTATAAAATTTGATTGAATTACTCAGAAAATTAGGTGGAGGTGATACAACTCCTTTGGTTGCAATTCAAAACTAACAATTCGCAGTTTTCTATGTATTATTATAATGGGATTTGAGGTGACATAGAGTTGAGTAGATAATAAATCCCGTCATCGTAACTATAAGTTATGTTTTCTTCATTAAAATTTCTCAGTTTTCAGAGGGGTACTGATGATATTTAAGCATGTTCCTTTTTTAATTTTTGTCATTTAATTATTTGCCCGAACTCAATTAAGATCAGTTTGTTACATTAAAAAAAAAATTTTTTGCAGTATGTCGAGCAAAAAAAGGAAGTGGTCGGAGGATTACGTGCGGTACGGGTTCACGTGTTTGAGGGAATGGGACGGAAGTCAGCGTCCTCAATGCATGCTTTGCAATGTCAAGTTGAGCAACTACAGCCTAGCACCAGCAAAACTACGGGAACATTTCAAAAAACTGCATGGCGAGGGGCAGTACTAAGATGCAACGCTGGATGAATTCAAATTGAAGAGAGTCTGATTCGACGCAAGTGCTACCTTGCCCACTCTCAGCTTCGTTCCAATTGACAAACCGAAAACCCACCGCGTCGTATGAAGTTGCGTACCTGATCGCAAAGCAGGGCAAATCGCACACCGTTGGTGAGACACTCGTCAAACCGGCCGCGTTGAAGATGGCCAACATCATGCTGGGAAAAGCTGCTGAAAACAAGTTGTCTCTCGTTCCACTCTCAAATGACACCATCAGATGCAGAATTGACGACATGAGCGACGACATCCTCGCCCAGGTAGTTGCAGATTTAGTCGCGAGCCCGAAGAAATTCAGCCTTCAACTCGACGAGACCACCGACATTACGAATTTGAGCCAGCTCATCTTATTTGTGCGTTATGTCAAAGGAGACGAGATCAAGGAAGACTTTCTGTTCTGCAAGCTTCTCACAACAACGATGAAGGCAGCTGACATGAAGAAGCTTGTGGACGACTTCTTCAGATGCAACGGCCTCTCATAGAACATGGTGTCAGCATTTTGCTTGGACGGAGCTCCAGCCATGCTGGGATTCAACTCCGGTTTTGGAGCGCTGGTGAAGGCCGATGCACCACACATCATCGTCACACACTGCGTCCTGCACAGACACGTGCTGGCATCAAAAACCCTGCCTACAAAACTGGCCAATGTTCTGAAAATCGTCGTTGTAACTGTTAATTACGTGTGGAGACGTGCTCTGAATCATCGCATCTTCAAAGATCTGTGCAATGAAATCGGCTCTGAATTCGAAGTCCTTCTCTACCACTCTAACGTTCGATGGTTATCACGAGGGAAGGTAGTGAGCCGTGCTTTTGCCTTGCATGTAGAATTAGCCCTGTTTTTGCGAGAACACCAGCATTGCCATGCAATGCACTTCCAAGAGTCAGAGTTCATCCTCGCCTTGGCATACTTGGCTGACATCTTCGACACACTCAATCATCTCAATTGCCAGATGCAGGGCGGTGGAGTGAATGTCATCGAATCTGAAGAAAAGCTGAGCGCTTTCCGAAAGAAGTTACCGTTGTGGAGGCGGCGAACAGAGAACGACAACTTCGCGAACTTTTCGCTACTGGACGAGTGCGTGAGTGGGATCGAAGATGAGTCTGAAGTTGGAGGCACTGCTGTACCGGGAGAGCTGAAGCAAGCGATTGTCACGCACTTGGATGAGCTGGGAAAGTCATTCGACGGCTACTTCCACGACCAAGAGCAATACCCAGCATGGGTGCGGCAGCCGTTTACTTTCGACGTTGCAACGGCAGATGTCAACGACCAATACCTCGACGACTTCATCGAACTTCAGCAGAGCCAGACTCAACAACAACTCTTCGGCACAACAACGCTCTCAACGTTTTGGTGCCGCCAAATGCAAGTGTATCCTCACATCGCTAAAATTGCCCTTGAGATCCTCACGCCGTTCGTTACAACGTATCTCTGCGAGCTAGCGTTTTCGAAACTGGTGGACATTAAAACAAAGAAAAGGAGCAGGCTTGCATGCGAAAATGATTTGAGGGCGTCCTTTGCCAAAACAAAACCACAAATTTCCCAGATCGCCTCCCGAAAAGAAGAACAGAAAACGCATTAAGATGCAATTCTTCTTAATTTTTTGGTCAAATTTGAGGGGTTCCGCGAGTGTTCGGTGGGTTTTGTTAGGGTTTGGCGCCTTTAAAAAGGTCAAGAACCACTGCTCTAATAGCACCACCACTGATGGTCCGCAACTGCTTAATAGTCATAGCTTATTTCGCAATTGACCTATATATCTATAGGGCATTTTGGATAATTTAGCCCCACTTATGACGGGCATTTTCACTTCAGCACTTCAGTATAGATGATGTTGTGAGTCGTTGCAGTTGGAGTGTAAACAAAAAGATTGCAGGGACTTCCAACTCTGGAACAGCCTACATATAGCTGACCATGAGAAAAGCAAGAGTCTTCCAGATGCAATCCTGCCACTGTTAATGTTTGCCCTTGTGATTTGTTGATAGACATTGCGAAACTGACCCTGACCAATTCATCTGTATCTATTTCATGTTGTCCAATCTTTGTCTGAAATCCGCCATCCACAGGCCTTCTTCGTCGGTAAGAGCGGTAGTCATCTTCTCCTGTTTATGTCTCTTTCAATAATTGCCTTGGAAAACGGTTGGTGCACTTTGTGTCTTTCATGCATGGCGAGTTGTAGTTAAGTGAACAAAAAGGACCATGAACCATCTGTGCTTTGACAATTTCAAACAGATCTTTGTCGTTCGTTGGATCTGGAAATTCTGCTGATATGATGGAGTCAATCTGGTTGGCACGAATTTTCGAGGAAAGCCAGATTAGAATGTGTGCATGAGGCAATCCTCTTTTTTTGCCATTCGATGGTGTACATGTGGCAACGTACTGATCCAAAAATATGTGATTTGGTGATGAGGTCCATTAGTCCGTGAGCTGAGTAGGGTTTACATGCACCCCCCCCCCCCCCCCACAACTTAACTTCCCGGGTATGTCCATGTACCCCCCACCCTAGGGGTCAGGAAAAACCATGTTAACAGAAAAAAACACATTCCCTCATAGTTTGTTTGACCTCTGGTGACCTCATTAGTGACCTCATTTGCATATAACACATCATTGTAAAGAGTGTCCCAGGACAAACATTTTGAGGGGTCATATGCAACCATAGGATGACTAGGTAAAAAGTTATGGCCATTTGAATTTTGCCTACCCCTAATTTTCGGAAATCACTGACACGGGGGGGGGTGGGGGGGGGGTAACATCAAAATATGCGTGAGAGGTACCCTGGGAATGAGTTTTTTTTTCTGTTAACATGGTTTTTCCTAACCCCTAGGGTGGGGGGTACATGGACATACCCGGGAAGTTAAGTTGTGGGGGGGGGGGGGGGGGTGCATGTAAACTCTACTCAGCCCACGGACTACATTATTTTCACCACTTTGAGACGGAATACTCTGGCAGTGAGGTCATGTCTGTGAAAATGTGTTTGTCCAGGAAGTAGCTCATCCTGTATTTCTTTCCTTGTTGGATCGCAAGTAAATCAAATGTGATAAAGAGATCAGGTTGCCCATAAATGCGGACATATGTCATTGCATCTTGAGTTCTTTCATGCATGTATCTGGGGCTGCCTGTAAAGCTTGATGGCAGGATGCAGAGTTGGCCAAGCGCTCCTCCAGCCACATCATTGTTCATTCCGTCTCGCAAGTGTATGTAGGAGTCGGATCTTAATTCTTTTTGGTGGATCCTGATGTAACGCAACCTCTCGGCTTCAATCTTTGCATACATGTCCACAGCGAATTGATGGAAGAGATTCTGACTTCGATGAAGTTGGTTAAAGGAATTGCCACGAACCTTAAAGCGATGAGCATAGAAGTCAATGCAAGAGACAGTTTCTGTTGAGTTTGTCCCAGCCTGTGGAATATTAAAGTGGCAGCCATCTTCTCCATTCACGAAGAGCAAAGGATACTGGAGGGCATCGTAAGACCTATGGGTTTCACTGATGAAGTTAAGATTGTTGTCATGACATTTGAGGACAATGTCTCTTCTGCCCTATTCTTGGCCAGTCATAATGACAGCCACCTCATTACGTTCTGGAGCATTGATTCGGCATGCATGCTCATCGGATGGTCTTTTGTCAGCATCAATGATGATCTGAAATTCCAGGGTAGGAGCATTCTCAAGGGCATATTTAAAACTTTCGACATAGCTGTTACTTGAATGAAGCATTTCTTGCAGCTTCAAAATTAAATCAAATCTTGTACCCTGGTTGCTGTTGTATCTACTCTGGGCCTGTTGTTGAAGATCTCCAACAAAGTATATCTGCAAATACCGAGGCTGTTCATTTGGTAGAGGCTGGAGGGATCCTATCCTGTGGTAAATCTGTCCCTGAACTTTGAATGTTGGCATAAATCCTCCCTCTGTGATGACATTGGCGCCGAATGACGTCATTTGAAAGGCACAATTGTATTTCCGAATATTCTGAAGGAAATGTTTGGACTCTGGAGTGGTGCCAAGAAGAAGATCCTTAAGTGGCTCAGGTGGTTCAGGAAGCAGAGTCAGCTGAACTTTGCCATTAGTACAACACATGCCTGGTGTTTCTTTATCCCACTTTTTGGCGCTACACTTGTCACAAATCTTAGACATGGAACCAATGGTCACTAATTCGTTTGATGCATAATCATGGCTTGGATCATAGTTGAAAGCACCTTGGTACCACTGTTGCGTAGTGAATGTTTGAGATCTTACCTCAGCATGACTTTTCCTATCTTTTTGACACCTTGTCTGACGTTCATCTGGAGATTCCTCCTGCCGTCGAGTTGACTGTCGGAAGACCTGTTCTTGGAGGCGAGACTGCCTCTGTTCTAGTGCTTCCTGCTGCCTTTCAGCTCTTCGTCTGGCAGCGTTTTATTGGAGTCATGTCTGTCTTTCCTCGAGTGTCTCTTGGTCTATAAGAGCTGATCGTCTGTGTGTCAGGGTTTGAAGTTCCTGCTGATGTTCCGCATCTGTCCGTGCTTCTCTTTGTGTCTGCATATGGAGGGCTGCAGGCGACTTTCCGAAATTTGGCCGCTTTTTGGGTGGCATCGTAGTAGGGAAAACTGTCGCTTTTTGTTCGATAATGGGAAGAGGTGGGGAAAACGCTCGTTTTTTTTTATGGAAAACGTTCGCTTTACTTATAAAATAGGAATAAATCGGAGATTTTTGAAGGTAGGAATAAATCGGAATAAAAAAAAGAAGGAATAAATCAGAGAAGTAGGAATAATAATAATAATGAAGAAACGTGGCGAAAACGTTCACTATCTATATAATAATAGCGTAAGGACTCGACTTTGTTATCCCTTTTACGCCGCACCCAGTGACCCGATGCCCACGGCACTAATGGATTTACGATCTACGAACTGCGCTCTTTGTTTATCACGTACAGCCATACTCGAAAAATAGGAATTAGCCGACGTTGGGGCCCAAAAGCATCCGATTAACTGCCGATACGACGCCATCTTACGATGCCATCGTATTGGCGTCTGCTGGGCGAAGGCGAAGCAAGCCGTCCGCTGATTGGACAGGCGAAGGCGAAAGCAAGCCGTCCACTGAGTGGACAATCCAGAGCATGCATTTGTGCCGGTGTCGGCGATCGTTGTTCATATACGCACTCTTCATTCTCATCTTTCTTCCTAACTCTTACTCGGACAAGCAAATCCCCTATGCCATCCATAATGGTACACTCTATCCATACACCACATCCTCCCTTCCGTGGATGTTCCACGGGTTTCAGCGAGTTAAAATGAATGTTGAAGTAACGCCACGGCTTATATAGGATTATTAGGAGGGGTGGAAACCTTAGGGAGGTGGAGACTATTTAAATTGTCCAATAGAAAAAGGGTATTTCGTGGTCCCGCCTTTTTTTTTTTTTTTTTGAGTTCCAGCTCGGAGGGTGCGATGTCAGTAATTTTAAAGAATGCCATTGGATTCCCCATATAAAACTACCCCTAGATGTGCACCATTAAGACTTTGAAGTAGGACTGTCCGGAAGATCATCTACAAGTGGAGAAGATTCCAAACAACTGCCAACTTGTTCAGGCCAGGCCGCCCCAGCAAGTTCAGCCCGAGAGCAGACCGCAAGATGCTGAAAGAAGTCTCTAAGAACCCCAGAATGTCATCATGGGACCTACAGATAGCTCTTGCCACTGTTGATGTCAAAGTGCACGAGTCTACCATTAGAAAGAGGCTGCACAAATTTGATCTACATGGGAGCTGTGCCAGGAGGAAACCTTTGCTGTCCAGAAAGAACATCAGGGCAAGACTAAAGTTTGCCAATGAACACCGAGGCAAAGACCAGCACTTCTGGAACAATGTGCTCTGGACAGATGAGTCAAAGGTAGAGCTATTTGGCCACAGTACCAGAAGACATGTTTGGCGAAAACCAAAGACAGCATTTGACCACAAGAACCTGATACCAACTGTAAAGCATGGTGGTGGAAATATTATGGTTTGGGGCAGCTTTGCTGCATCAGAGCCTGGGCAGCTCACCATCATAGAATCCACTATGAATTCTTCATTGTACCAGAGGAGCTTGAGGATAATGTGAGGCCATCTGTCGGAAAGTTGAAGCTCAACCGAAGGTGGACCTTGCAACATGACAATGACCCAAAACATACCAGTAAATCCACCAAGGAATGGCTGAAAAGAAAGAAATGGAGGGTTCTGGAATGGCCAAGTCAAAGCCCGGATCTAAATCCCATCGAGATGTTGTGGGGGGAATTTGAAACGAGCTGTGCATGCAAGAAACCCCTCAAACATAACACAGCTGAAAGAATTCTGCATGGAGGAGTGGGGAAAAATTTCTCCCAGTCGATGTCAGAGACTGGTAGACAGTTATAAGAAACGCCTACTTGAGGTTGTTTCTGCCAAAGGGGGCAATACCACCTATTCGAGCCAAGGGTGTACTTACTTTTTCCACATGCGAAATTTGCATTTACATTTATTTAAATTATACAATGGACTACAAAATGTAAAGGTTTCATGATATTTGTTATATTATATCACCTTTATCTATCAATATTGTTGAAATGAAGATCAAATAGCTGTATGTTGAAAAAGTCAAAACATTACATGGGGTGTACTTACTTTTTCACATGACTGTATGTATATATATATATATATATTTATATATATATATATATATATATATATATACATATATATATATATATACGTATATATATATATATATATACGTATATATATATATATATATATATATATATATATATATATATATATACGTATATATATATATATATATATACGTATATATATATATATATATACGTATATATATATATATACGTATATATATATATATATATATACGTATATATATATATACGTATATATACGTATATATATATATATATATATATATATATATATATATATATATATATATATATATATATATATATATATATATATATATATATATATATATATTGTTGCGGTTTTGTGAATAAAGGCAGCCCCCCCCATAGTTAGTTACACCACAACATGTAGCCTCGTATAGTTATTTATTTCTTATTAAATGTAAAGCATCGTCCCCTTTCCGGTGTTAGGATGCGTTAATATGCCTTGAGGCAGGCAGGGTAATAGTAGGCCTCATCGAAGCCTAAAGTGCCTCATCATGGGACTAGGCCAGGCCTTGCAGGCCCGAAGGAGGAGCTGAAGGGAGTGGCCAAGGAGGAGCAGCGAGCAGCCAATGGGAGCTAAAGGGAGTGGCCGAGGGTGACCAATGAGGGGCTGTCACGACACGTGACCCCAGGCGGCCAATGGAGGCCCGTGGAACATTCAAGTGGGGTTTTGGGGTGTTATAAAACCCGGCCCAGACTCCCCGCTCTCTCTCTGACTCTGACTCTCTTTCTGGGCTCCTGAGATACTCTCTTGCTGGGCTCCTGCTATACTCTCCCTCGCTTGCTTGGCTCCCACAGACTGAGCGTTCCTCGGGTTCCTGCTACGTGCACGTTATCGATCGTCGTCCCTGCCGCGATCATCCCCGGCTGCGATGTCCCAGGTTGGAGCGATTCTCGGGCCTTCCGTCCAACGAGCCCATCCGGGCGAGCTGCACGGCCGAACCCATCCGGGTGAGCTGCACGAAGCGACCGCGCTTCGTGCGCATTACCCTCTTCCTTCCCTTCACCCGAACGAATGAGGGCCCTTGTCTGGGAACCGAGGTAAGGCCGTTAAGATTCTTCGCTTTGTCCATGTCCTGTAAATACTGTGAATAAATAGTGTTTTGGTTTCCAACCTGGCCGTCATCGTCCTTTCCATATTGACCTAGCATCGCCCCGAATTAAAACCGCTCGATCGGGTTCGATAGTGTTAACGGTATGAGTTACGCGACGCACAACCGCTCGGGCGTCCAGGATCAGCGTGACTCGTGCGGGGTTCTGTCCCCATTCGCACAGCTGCGTGTGTCTGAAGGTATTCGGGTGGTGACCGTTAACCCTTCCACGCGTAGCTGTGGGCTCGGCGGCTGGAATTGCTTAGCAATCCGTCCACCACTAGTGTAGTTGTGGTTGGCGGCCTCGTGGACCCGAAGTTCGAGGGCTACCATCCCAGCCTTAACACTTACTGTCTCACACTTAATTAACCTATGAAATAAATCAGGAGGGCTGTGGGAAGTGAGTCGGACTTCCTACCTGTGCTTCTTAACAAGCTAAACCCCTTAACAATTATGGAAGCAAATATGTACATTTTCTTCTTTGTTCCTGCGGAGGGGGGAAACAAACAACACACCAAAACTAACTTAACCACAAACCTTAACCTTAAAAAATTCAAAAACTCTAAACATTTGTACAACCCCGGTCTACAGACCGCGTCCCCTGGTGGATGCCACAAAACACAACCTTACCTGCGGGGCCATCCCTAATGCGCCCCTAAATTTCCGTGGGCCCTGTCCAGGTGTTGTTACAGGTGAGTGACATGGCTCGGTGGATTTCGCCCACATTCATTCAACACAAACCCCTTATCCACGCATACTCATTCCAAAAATCACTACAACACCAAATTATTTCAAGCACTCATTTCACCCCCCCGGCAGGATCATGGCATTGATGTCATATACATGTGTGCATTCCTCAACTAGGCAGCGGGGAGGTACCGCACAAAAAGATGGTGGGGGCGCTTCAGGCTGTGGTGCCCGCAGTCCCAAAAACAAGTCAATCGACTTCCAAGTTCATTGCCCCCCCCCCCCCCCTTTACCTCTTGACCCATGGCAGCCCAACAGCCCCTTTCCGCCATTACCTCGCCGGTGAGGGTCTCCACACACCAGGCTCCGTTGCATCCTGCTGCCGTGCAGCTCCACAGGTCGCCGGGGGTCTTCTTTACCCCAGGGTGCCCAACCAGACCCTCCACTGACGAGCTCCAATTTCCAGATACCACCGGCTGCCTGGGGTAATTGTCACAGAGGGGGGCCGCAGGCATCGCCCCTCAGAGCTTGATCCGTACCTGCGGACACACACACCTTCCCCACCCACAAGTCCCAAAACACACTTCCTCCCCCACTGCCATTCAATTCTCAACACAACTCAGCACAATTCCAAAGATGGTGTAAATGATGTTACAAGGCTTGCCATGGCCTGCTGCATGTGAAATTCCCCAGTTCACATTTAACCAATACACATTTCCAAAAGCACCATAATCACCACTCATTGTCTCCAATAATCATCGCTCATCCATTTCCTCCAACCTCACGACCACATAAAAAGACATAACCACACACCAACACAAACGCCACCCACAAGACTCTGTGGCACACAACACAATCCATTCCCCTCACCGACCATGTCATCACTCTCACCCGCCTCCCAACTCCAAATTACATGTCCCCAAAATTTCATAAGCAAGTCCTGGAGCCTGGGACAGTAAATGCCAAAACACTCACCTCAAGCGCACGTAGTTGCAGGTTGGTCGGGTCCAAGAGTGCCATCCACCTCACCTAACTTCCCCCTCACCCTTCCAATCCACCCAGGAGCCTCCCGACCCATGTAGGAGCTCAATCTATCCCCGTGAACTATCTGTGGAAGGGTATGCGGGCCCATCTGAATTTTGAACACCACATCAGTCACCTGCCAAAGCACCACCCCGGGGCCCTTCCAAGGTGAGGTGAGTTTTGGGCACACCCCCTTCCTTCTCCGGGGCCAGTAGAGCCAAACAAGGTCTCCGGGAAGGAACCGAGGTTTGTGTGCCCGAGCGTCATACTGCATTTTCATATGCGAAGAAGCCAAGCCAATTTGCTTTCTCGCAAACCCATGAGCCTTTTCTATGCTCGCTTTCAAATTGGTTGCATAGCTTTCCACAGATGCTTCACCCAGTTCCACTGGTGATGGTCCCATCAACAAATCTGTGGGGACTCGCATCTCCCTACCGAACATCAACAGGGCGGGGGTGCACCGAGTGGTCGCATGCTGTGCGGTCCGGTAAGCCATCAATAAAGGGGAGGTGCTCGTCCCAATCCTGCTGGTTCTCAGATGTAAAGAGGGCCAATTGTGTCAACAACGTCTGGTTGAACCTCTCTACCATCCCATCCAATTGAGGCTTAAGGGGGGTCGTCCTGGTCTTATGAATTTGGAGGAGCTCGCACACCGACCGCAGGAGGGCGGATTCAAATTTCCGGCCCTGATCGGTGTGTAGCTCCCCTGGAACGCCAAATCGGGAGAAGAATCCCTAACCAAAACTTGAGCTACCAGCCGGGCTTCCTGGTTAGGCAATGGGTAGGCTTCTGGCCACTTGGTGAAGTAGTCCATTGCCACCATAATGTACCGGTTCCCTCGGCGGGTGGCTGACAGGGGCCCCACCACATCTACTGCCACCCGCTCAAGTGGTGCTCCTACATTGTACACCTGGAGCGGGGCCTTGCGCGCACGTGGGGGTCCCTTCTTACCGCGACAGAGGTCGCAGGATCTCACCCAATTTTGAATGTCCCTGCCCGAATTCACCCAGTAGAACCTCTGCCGCAATTTGGACAAAGTTTTGGCCACGCCCAAATGTCCCATTGTCCTAGTCCCATGCACGTGCCCCATAACGACTTCCTTCAATTTGTTTGGTACAATTATCAACCAGGAAGCTACATCGCCCGTTGGTGTTACCGACTTTCTGAACAAATAGCCATCTTTCAACCCCAACATCTGCCACTGTGCCCAATAGGCCTTTACCTGGGCCCCGCGTGGAGCAATCTCCTCCCAAGAAGGTCTTTTGTCCTCCTTTAGTCAATGAAAAAGGGGCCCCAAAACAAGATCCTCCCTTTGACTCTCTCGCCAATTCACATCGCCCAATTCAGGTGGGGGTTGTGGCAAAGTTCGCCTGGTCACTCTCGCTGCATGTAGGCATGCATCAATTTGGTCCTGCCCAATTGGGTCCTTGGCTTCTTGTCTATCACAAAATATGCACTGTGTCTCCCAACAGGGGCGCCGAGAGAGAGCGTCTGCATTGGCATGTGCTTTGCCGGGCCGATGTTGCACAGTGAAATTATACTGCTGCAGCCTCTCAAGCCACCTTGCAATTTGTCCCTCTTGCTCTTTAACCGAAGAAGCCATTGCAAGGAGGCATGATCCACTCGGATCACAAACTCCCTCCCATAAAGGTAAGGGTGAAAGTGCAACGGCAGACAGTATGGCCAATAGTTCTTTGCAGGTTACGCAATAATTTCGTTCGGGCCTCGAATGTGCCCGACTGTAATACGCAATAGCCCTCTCGACTCCCTGTTGCATTTGTGACAACACAGCTCCCAATCCTTCCTGGCTCGCATCTGTGTCCAGGATGTAGCTGCCATCATCTGTCGGGTATGCCAAAACTGGGGCCTTCACCAGACGTTGTTTTAAATGATGGAATGCCTCGATGCAGCTCTCTGACCATATAAATGTGGCTCCTTTCTCTGTCAATTTGTGCAAGGGTCTTGCAATTTCTGCGAAATTTGCCACAAATCTCCTGTAGTAAGAGCAGAGGCCCAAAAATTCTCTGACCTCCCTTACATTTTTGGGGGTGGGCCACTCTTTTACTGATTTTACTTTTCCAGGGTCAGTGGCCACGCCGCTCTCACTAATCACGTGACCCAGGTAAGTCACCTCTCTCCTGAAATTTCACACTTGCTCGGATTCAATTTCAACCCGGTACCCCTTAATCTCCCAAATACCTCTGACAAATTTTTAGCAGCCTGCTCAAATGTGAGAGCGTGGACCAATACATCATCCAAATAGACAAGGCAAATCTGCCATGGTAACCCAATTAAAACACATTCCATCAGACGCTCAAACGTGGCAGGGGCAATGCACAATCCAAAAGGCATGACAACAAACTGCCAGAGACCCTTTCCTGTGATGAATGCTGTTTTCTCCCTCACCTCTTTATCCATCTCCACCTGCCAATAACCACTCTTTAAATCCAATGCAGAAAACCATTTTGAGCCTGAAACGGCATCGAGGGTGTCATCAATCCTTGGAAGAGGATACGAGTCTTTGAGTGTCACATGATTGAGCTGGCGGTATTCCACACAGAACCGAGTGGTCCCATCCTTCTTTTTCACCAGCACAATGGGTGACACCCAAGGACTCACCGAGGGCTCGATAAATCCGGCTTTTTCCATTTTGCTCACCTGTTCTTCTGCCTCCTCTTTCTTAGCGAAAGGGAGCCGCCTTGGCGGTTGGCGAACAGGCCTCGCCTCGCCAGTACTAATTTGGTGCCTGACGAGACTCATGCGTCCAACATCCTCGGGGGAGAGAGAAAAAACATCCAAGTTCTTACCAACCAAATTGTGCAATGTCTCTACCTGGTCCGATTTTAGGCCCTCTTCACAGCGTGTCATCATGTCCCGCACTCCCTCTGGCCAATCACATTTCCCCAAATTTTGCCCTCTTTCTGGCTGTACTGGCAAGCATGTGGATCCACTTCCTCCGGTGACCTCTACTACACTACTGCATTTGGCTATGATAGCTCTGCCCCGCTACAGTGTGGGGGCTATCGGACAAGTTGAGCAGCCTAAAGGCCAGCATAGGCCCACGGGCGTCCACGAGGGTGCGACCCACCATCAATCCTTCCGTCCCCTGCGAGGACCACGACTCCACCAGCCCCAGCTGGCCAATGGGTTGAGCACCTGCTGCTAACTCCACCATCACCACTCTTTCGGACCTGGGAGGCACGGTCACAGTGCGTGGCACCTCCAGCCACGTCCCCTGCACCTCCTCGTCATCCCCCAGTCCTACTAACTGCAGCCTCTCAGTGCCCAACCACATATGACCATGCCCAAGGTCTAGTTGGCAGTCATGTTCCACCAGGAAACTCAGTCCCAACAGAAACTGATCGCACACCTCCGCCACCCATGCAACTATGCTGACCTACAGACCACCCAACTCCATCCTCACCACTCGGCGTCCCAATTTTGGTGCCTTTGCCCCCGTAGCCAGTTGAAGGCTGTGTCCTTCTACCCTATCAATTTTGTCCCAGCCTCCAACACTCTGGTCTAGCACACTCGGATTAATAATGGTGTCACTGGCTCCAGTGTCCACCACAGCCTCACAAATTCTTCCTTAATTTTGCATCTAACCCTTAGATTACCAGTGCCAATTTTTCCGCAATTCACTACTTTCACCAAAGGAGGGCGCTTCTCCACACACTTGCCACCCGAGCATGGCCCCGTATGCTCGACTCGTTCTAGTTTTCCCGCACACTCTATTGCTACAGGCCCTGTCCGAGGTGGTGGTCCTCTTTCTGGCGCCTGTGGACTTACTGGGGGCCCCCTCCTTTCTGGGCTGCGAAGCCTGTTAGGAGGTGGGGGCCCATATGGTTGCCGACAATTCCTCTGTGCCCTCTTCTCCCACATCTAAAACAAGTCCCCAAGAACAGACCCCTCTGGTACCCAGGCGGAGCACCCCTTTCTCCTGGCCCACCCCGATGAAAATCAGGCCATCCTGATGGCAAACCTGGACCAAACTGCCGTAACTCACTCCCTGCAAATTTGCCCCCGGTCAAACTGCTCAGCTGGTGACTGATTGCCCTTAACATTCGGCCGATATAATCCTCTGGCTTCTCCTGATCCCGCACCTCGGCCTGCCGTACCGTCACAGGTGCCCTCTCTGATGCGCGGTTTGACCTCCTCAAAAAGGTCAGTCTCGCCGCGCATTCTGCCACCTGGTGCACTGTGGGTGGGTCCTGCAACTCCACCAACATCCGGACCTCGGGATCAGGAAGAGCAGCCATAAATTTCTCTATCGCCAGCTTGTCCCACGCCTGTGCTGGTAGGTCTCTATATGCTATCCTCACAGATTGGTAAATATCCTGGGCCAGCTCCTGAAATGTCTCATTAGGCTTTTGCCTGTGATGCAGCAGCTGTGCCTTGACAGGTCGCACCTTGCACCAGTCCCATACCTGTGATTCAAAGCCTCGCAGATGGCCTTGCTGGTCAATATTCCCTCTGGGACTACGTTTAACACGTCTGCGGCTGACCACCGCAGTGTCGCCACCAGATCCCCATGCGCTCCCGCTCTCCCCAACCATTGAGCTGAGACACGCACTCAAATTGTGTCAGGAAAGCCTCGAGGCTCCCTGATCCATCAAAATGCACGAGGGGGATTGTTTTTCCAGAGACTCTATTCCCCGATTCCTCTCTGTCCAAATCCAGCCTGGGGCCAAAACACTCCCCAACTGGGTATTCAGTTTCGGAGCCTCTGGTGTCCAAATGTGGCTCGTGGTGAGGGTCTCCTGGGTCACCTTGATCTGATCCTGGAGATGTTTAACAGACCGACTCACCTCTTCCCTTAGGCTTTCTTGGACCCGCACAACCTCCGCTTTGATGTTATTGTCCCAGGTCTCCAGTCGCTCCTGCATCAAATCACTCACCCTTTCATTATCCAATTGCGGCCCCCACAGGCCTTTCTCAATTAACCCCCGCCACTGCTCTGTTATGCGGGTTTCCAACCCTTTTACCTCCTCAGCCAATTTGCCCCCATGTTGTTTGAGCAGTCACCATTCCTCACTCTGTTGTCGCATTCTGGCATCCACCCGGCCCCGATAGCCTTCCAGGTCTCCATTTGCTTTATCAATTCGGGCATTTGTGGCACCAATCCAATCCTCCAACTTTCCCCCCATTCGGACAGTCTGGGTCATGCCCTCCTCTATTTTCAACACTAATTCTTCCCGTTTCAATTCCATATCCACCCCCATTTTAGTTTCTACTCTACCCTCAAATTCCCCCAGTCTGTCCGTAATTTGGTTTTGCACTCTCCCTTCTATGCCATCAATTCATTCCCACAGCTGCTGCGCCATTTCCTGAATTTTTCCTTCCAATTGTTCATTCCTTTCCTTAATTTCATCTCCTTGTTCATTCATCACCTCCATTTTTCTCTCCAATCCATCAATTTTGCTGTACATCCCTTCGATTTGTTCTTTCAATCCCTCCTTTAATCTTTCAATTTGCCCCTCCAATTCTTCCTTTAGCCCCTCAATTTTATCACTCTGGGCATTCAGTTCCCCTTTTAACCCATCAATTTTATTTCCCATTCCTTCAATGTGTCCCTCCAATCGATCACTCATTCCCTTCATTCCTTCCCTACATTCATTCCCCTGGGACTCCATTTTTCCTTCCAACCGCTCACCCTGAGCCTTCATATCGTCCTTTTGGGCATCCATTTTCTTTTTCCTTTCTTTCATGTTATTTTCCAATCCCCCAATTTGATTTCCCAACCCATCCTTCATTCCATCCATCTTGATATTCATTCCATCATTCATTTCCCGCATTTCGTCCTTCTGCTCCCTCATTTCCCGAAGCAATTGACCCAACATCTGGTCGTTTGTCGGGGCTGTCTCGATGGCGGGGAAAGTTCCAACACTACCCTGAATTCCCCCATCTACATCCAACCCACTCCCTATGTTTCCCACATCTTCCATCCTCCTTCCCTCCATACCGCTCACCTCCTCCTCCGTAAAGGAGGTCGCTTTCCTGCGCGGCTTTTCCAACCGGAATAAAATTAAATTTTAACTGATGCACTGTTCGCGTCCCATGCACCAATCGACTATGCAAATTTTATCGCCTCCGACTACAAAAATTTTCTTTCCAAATTCTCCACACTCCTTGACACCAAATTTTACTACGGGGTTCAAATCCCACTCCTGACACCAGTTGTCGTGTGACTCCCGGTTAACACCAGAAAGTCGCGGATAGGCCTAAATGGTTTATTCGGAGGCAACAACCAATACGGATTTTACTATGTCGCCCGGGAGGAAGAAGGAAAATGGAGGCTGCGGCAAAAGTGCTTACCTTGGCGCACCAACGTAGCTCCGGTCCTGCAGGGAAATTAACTCAAGCGGGCACAGGTTTAACAGGGGATGCAAAATAATACAGGGGTTTATTAAAGGAAAAAGGCAAGGACAGGAAAAAAGCACGCGCCGGTAATAAAATATCCTAATCGGTTCACACACAGATTTCGGATGCGAGACACAGGAATGGATTAATAAAAGAAATACGTTCGTTATGTGCATCTGTGGTGTGCGAGCTTATCTGTCTTGTCATCTTTCAGGGTATCGTCCCCCAAGCGGCCCCAAGCTCCGACGCACACAACGAGGCCCCTCGCTCCAAGCCTCCCACCGCTCACGAGGTCCATACACCAAGCTCCAAAGCACCGAGCACCGCTCCAAGCACCAGCACCACTCCAAGCACCAGCTCCGCTCCCAGCACCACAAGGAAGGTCCCACAGCAGGAAAAGCACCGCGCGCCCAACGCAGGCTAGCGGCTCCAAGTGAGGTCAAAAAGCAAGCGAACTCCACTCGGGCTACGAATAGACTCGGGCTGCGCAAGACGAAGAGGAGTGCCCAATAGCGAGCTGCACAAAACAAGAGCACAAACCACTAGAGATTGTCAGAGCAAGAGCGACTGACGTCCAAAACCCAAGAGAGCAACTCAACTACTCAACTCCCTCTCTCTCTCTCTCCTCTCTCTTTCCAACTCTCGTGCTCTTTCCAGACCAACTCGACCAACTCTCGTGCTCTCCCTCTCGTCTCACTCTCTCAAACCAACTCTCGTGCTCTCCCTCTCGTCTCTCTCTCTCTCTCGAACCAACTGCCTCTCTTCTAATGGCGTTCGGCACTCGCTAATATCTCCTGGCCGGTGACGTCAGCCTTGGCGTGCTACCAACCAATCAGTGTCTTCCACCGACTCGTTGGCTCGCTCGGGCCCATTCCCACCACGCCACCCCAACTCTCGTCCCCTGTTCCAGTGTTCCATGGTCATAGCGCGTAGCAGTAAATCTGGTTAGGCCCGCCGGAGGTGCAACCGGCGGCGGCCATCATCGGCGGTGCCCCGGCTTTGTTTCCTTGCCTATTCGTCTTTCACAGTCATGTCAGGGAAGGCCTTTATTGTTGCACTAAGGGTCCTAACTAAGTGTCTAAGTGGTTGCAGTGCCAAAAGGGACAAAGGTTTGGCTGACCAGGTGAGGACACACAGGGGCGCTACTCTTTAATCCCTAACTCTACTTAACACACGAATCTCCTGGTAGGTTCACAAGTATACTCCTTACCGACAAACCGCCTAGACATGGAACTTATTACGAGGTAGATTCCTTACCACGACAGACGAATAACTACCTACACAGATCTATCTGCCTCTACATATCACTACCCCCACCGACATAAAAATATATAGCAGGATATCTTAAAAAGTTGTGGACGGATTTGGACAATACTTGTTGGAGAGGTTGTGTGTGTGAAAAGGACTAATCATTTCGATTTTGGTGAAGATGTTAATATGGATTCGGCTACAATAATTATTTAATCTTTAAGTGATTGTTCACCATTGAGAGATCAGGTGCAAAGCGATAAATAACATGATGTTAAAAAAAGTTATGGACGACTTATGAATAAACTTGGTGGACGAGTTGGTTAGGTGACGAGAACAAGACGTTTAGATTTTGGTTCATGTCCAAATCCAGATCCGGGCTATCAGTGGGATGCAAAACGTAAACTGTTCACCAGGCGGAGGTCAGCGTCCTTGAGAAGAAGGCCACTGGTCGGCCACCCGGACTCAGTGTCACTGCGATTGCACAATCGGACGCATCTGTTTCTACCACAAAAGGAATTGTCTCGTCGATTGAAGTGACAGCCGAGCTGGCGACGTCTCCTTTTAGTTGTTGAAATGCCGTCAGCGTGGCCAAGGGCAGCGGGAATGTTTCATTTTCCATGAGGGGTCTTATCTTCTCTGAGTACAGTGGGACCCACATGCTGTAATGGGCAAATAGTCCCATTGTTCGCCTTAAGGTCGCACGGTCAAGGGGAGGGGCAAGGTCGAGTAGGGCTTGGAGCTGTGCCGGATCAGGCCTTATATCCCCTCCAGACACCGTGTACCCCAACAGATTTATGGTTCCCACAGAATAGCTACATTTCGATTCATTGAAGGTCTGTTGGTATTTACGAGCCACTTCCATAAACCGACGCAAATTCGAGTCGTGGTGCTTTTGATTCCAACCGCAAATGGTCACATTGTCAACATACATGAATACATCTTTCACTTGTTCCTTTGCCAAGATCTCGCCTATAGCTCTCTGGAAGCACGCCATGCCATTCGTAACCCCAAATGGAATTCTATGGAATTGATACAACGGCTGGCCGGACCCAAAAGCCGTGTTGGGTCGGTCAGCAGCGCGTATCTGAATCTGATGATTGGCGCTTCTTAGGTCGAGCGTGCTGAATACTCTATACTTAGATACTGCCCGAACAATATCCTCCATTTTGGGCAGAGGATATGCATCGAGTTGGGTGAATTCGTTAATAGTTTGGGAGTAGTCTATGACCATGTGTTTACGATGGTTCGGGCTGTCGATGACCAGCATTTATGCACGCCAAGGTGAACGGCTGGGTTCGATAATGCCTTCGTGCAAAAGGCGTTTAGTTTTGGCTGCTATAAATATAGCATCCTGCTGGGAATACCTTCTAGCTGTCACGGGGACCAGATGACAATTAGCAGTTAAGCTCGGAAATAGTCGAGGCGGGTCGACAGCTATCTCGGTGAGAGTGCAAACCGGGCCCGGCTCTGTGTCCACGGATAGAGTGTGGGTGCCGCCGAACTGCATCTCTAAGCGTTTGTGCCAATTCAAAAAGTTGTTACATCGTTAACCGATTCATCACAGTTAGGTAAAGGTGGGCGCGATTCGGAAAACTTTAAGTCCGCTTACCGCTTATCCGCTCCGCCAGCCCGTGTAGTCCGATTCGCTTATCCGCTTCAGCGGCCGAAAATCTTAGTCCGCTTACCGGTTATCCGCTTATCCGCTTCGATTCGATTTTTTTAAAGCGCTTCAACGTTTTTAAAGCGATTTTTGACGTTTCTAAAGGGAATTTAATGCTTTTTAAGCCTAAATAGCCATTTATAACTACTACAAAGACAAACAAAGCTTTTAAGATCAAAAATATACATTTTTATTTAAATAAAATTTATTCAAAATTTATTGAAATAAAGTTTTCCACTCAACTCTACTCTACTCTACAGTTAATTTAAATGTAATTTTAATATATGCAAGTTACATTAAAGAAAAATCAATTTGCCCGTCCTTTCTTTGACAAGAGAGTCTACTAGTCAACAGACTAGCAGTCTGTTGACTAGTCCTCGTCTTCCTCCTCCACCTCGTGGGCCTTCTTGAGGATTTGGAGGTTGCCCTTCATGAAGACGAGGGCCTCGAAGTTCGGTGCAGCCAGGGCCGACCTCTTAGGCCTGAGGATGTCCGACCCGTAGCTGAACACGCGCTCGACCGAGGCAGAGCTCGGGAGCGGCGTGTTATGCCTGAGAAATAGAGTTACCCAAGCATCACGGAACTCGAGCGGGAAGAGATTGGGCGAGAGCCCCGGGTTCCCCTCAGCGGCTTACTCGACCAGTTGTTGACCTCTTCCCTGATCTTCTCCTCGAGGTTCTCCTCCTGCTGCCCCTCCTCCATGGCGAACAGGTAGTCCGTACTGCTCGAGCCGGGCTGGGGTCCCTGCTGGGGGGCAGGGTCCAGGTGCTCGTCAGGCAGGACGAGGGCGAGCAGGTCCCTGATGAGCTTGTCCCTCACCAGGTCGCAGATGGCGTCGTTGTTCTGCCTCCTGCAGATGGCCCTGACCGTGGCGAGCTTGTGCTGGGGGTGCAGCGCCGTGGCCATCAAAAGGTCCATGTCCTTTTGACAGATCACAGCTCGGCACTGCCGCTGGGCTGGAGAGTCAGAAATCTCTCCATCTTGACGTTATTGCCGCTCTAGCGTCCAATAAAATATTCAGTTTTCACTTATTATTCACTTAAATAAATATTCACAATTCTAGAGTAACGGCTCAGGCTAACAGCTGATTTGGCGAATCGCGATGCGCTTTAATTTTTCGGTAGTCCGCTTACGCTTATCCGCTTCGGTTTCCAGGGGTTGTTCCGATTCGCTTATCCGCTTCGAAAACGTTAGTCCGCTGCAGCGGATAAGCGGATAAGCGGACTTTCGAAGCGGACCGCCCACCTTTGCAGTTAGGGAATGTTAGGGGATTCAATCCCGGACAATCCCCCAATTTCTGTTACGTGTTACCTCCCCAAACTCCAGCCACCCCTCAGAGTCTCGAGAGGGAACGCAACGCCGCAGAAAGATTTATTATTTTGAGTGTTCTAATAAACCATGGTAAAACCACACCAATGCAATTGCAGAACAAAACAAGTAATTGTATTAAGAACTCTCACATACACAACAATAACACTCTTAAAGAAAGTACAATGAAAATATCACTTGCATCAGATGAACAATACATATGATGGTACTTTAGGAGTCGCGGAAGGCGAGAGAACGAGGCCATTCGTAGGGTTCGAAGATGGTTTATTGTAACAGCAAGATCCAGCACACTAAACTTGAACGGAAGTCAGCATGCTTATATAAAGCCAAAAGCCCTCTTCGGAGGGCGTGGCTCCGGCAACCGCGCGTGCGTCACGTCCACACAACCACAAGTCCAACAGGCCCGTGCACGTGTATTATGCCCAAATAAGGTAATCACATAAGGTAACCGCCACAGTACCATCATTCCCCAATGCTCTCAAAGCAATAAACTCATGATACGCCAAACGTGAGTGGAATGTAACATTCCCAAAGCCCGTGCACAAATCCCCACATGGGGTGAAGGTTGAAGTTGTGCAGAACGACAAGAACGGGGAGTTATTGGCATGGCGGCGGACGAGGAGTTACGAGGTGAGAGGTCGATATGGGAATAAGCCGATATGGAAACCAACGGCAATCAACGCAATGATGTCGATATGGGAATCCCAACGACCAAACACGAAGCACCAGGCGGATGGCCTCTTCGGGGACAAAATGGCAGTTTGGCCAGTAATGGAGGTGCTTGCTTTCCCTCCAACAATCGCACACACTTGGTGATAAAACCTGACACGCAGGTTTAATTGCAATCGCAATATGTGACGATGTTGCGGGCAATCCCTTTCCCGGGAAGTCTCGCTCATTCGTGACCAATATCAAAAAAGTCAGCTCGCATCCTCGATGCGACTCACATCTGTCTCCTCCTCTCCCTGCCAATCTCGATCTCTCCTCTTCCGGCCTCTTTGCCGCATTTTCCTTTTTCCTTCACAAACATTTATTTTTACCTTTTGCTAAAGTCATCTCCATTTCACACAAAAATGTTAACAACAATATTACCTGAAAGTAAAATCCTACAAGTACATAATAACAACAAAGGCGGAAGTGACGAATCCGTAACAGTATCAGGTATGAAGTCTGTGACCAACTTTCATCGAATTTGTGTGTTTGTTTCAAGCAATTATGGCTGAAGTGTTTACAGACTTTGATTCGAGTTTGCAAGTTGAAAGGTTTTTATTTTTGATGTCATGTGATGTTTGAAATCCAGTATTTAACTTTGTGCTTGTGCGTCTCTTCCCTCTCATCACCTTTACCTGTTAAACAGCAGTTTTTTCCTCCTCTCATCGTTATCCACCTGTCATTCAAGTGCAAGTCGTGATCCTCTTCTGAAAGCCACGGCCTCTCCATGTATTTTTACTATAAAAAATACATCTCCAGGCTCGTGCTTGTCTTTTGCCTATCGTCTCTCTCACTGGTGGTCTTACATTACCTCGGCATTGTCATAACCATTCAAAACATTCGTCAAAATCACCTTTCCTTCTACAACATAAGCGCTGTCCCCGGACGACTCAATGTGGCGTGCAACAGAGCCGCCCATGGTGACCGGGTCGCGGTGGCCCTGGGTCGTTTGTTACGGCAGAGAGCGGTTCCTCAAATTGCTGCGGCCTTTGCCAAGCTGCTCAACCAAACGAACGGTCAGATGGACGAGAGGAAACGGAAGTGCGACGAGTTTGTGAAACAACGACGCTATTTGACATTCCCTCTGAGGTTTGTAAGGATGATGTCATGCGGTCGGTCTCCTTTGCTTCGCCTCTTAATCAGCTTTTAGTTGTTCAATCCCAACGTTTGTTTATTTCATGGTTGCACTGAATACACCTGTTTGCTGTTCTCTGAAGTTGGTCCCTGAGCCAGTAGAGTTGGTCGGTACTATGTGGGGGGGATTGATGCTCATTGTGATTTATTTTTTTTGGTGAGGTATTGACCCCGAGAGTTGGATGTTACTTGATCACATTGCAGCGGATGTAGCTTTTTGTGTGTATTATCATCCTTTTTATAATAGTACCCTGAAATACACTTTTGTGAAAATGGCCGACATAGGATAACACATCCTATTTCAACCAAATGGTATTTTTCATTAATCATACCTTAATGTTGAAATTTGTCACACATGTGGCGAAGTTCAATTGATTTTCAGAAAATATATTTTTAAAGGTGTCAAAGACGAGGACATTGGTGACACAAGCATTGCAGTGCCATGTCCTAGACAATAAATTGTTTAATTGTTAGTAAAGTATTTATCATTTAGTTTGAAAGTTTTTTTTTTTTTTTTTGTATACAGAATCGAGGCTTGTGAAAGAGCTAACATTTATCACATAAACAAATCAAACAGACAAACAAACAAAGTATATAAAAAGGGGAGCGGTAGACAAGATGGGGAGAGAAGGGGAAGCACATCAACACAACATTTGAGAGCAGGGACATCGGGAATTTGTGGGAGGGAGAGGGATTGAGGGGAGGCGGCGTGGGAAAGGTGGGGGGGGGGGGGGGGGCTGGGAGAAGTATAAACACAAGGACACCAAGGACTTCCCGGAAAGAAGTTGGTATTTCAAAAAAGTGGATTTGGGCTGAAATAAGTGGGGGTAGAAAAGATCAAGGTTTTGGATGGCGGAAGATAAGAGATGGTGGTGAACAGCTGTTTTAAAGACCTGGAGGGAAAAGTGGGATTGAAGGGAGTAGGGGAGTTTGTGCCATAGGCGGGAGAAAAGAGGATTGAAAGAGTGAAGGTGAGCAGAGAGTTGATTTTGGCAGTTTCACCAGAAGAGGGTTGCAGGCAGATCTTGTGCGACCTGTAGGAGTACTTGGGGGACAGAGCACAAACAGGGCTGAGGGGGCTTGGCCAGAGAGGAGTCGGTAGAGGACAGAAAGACCACCAAACCTGCCTGTGGTGAGTGAGTGAAAGGCCCTCAGAGTTAGCTTCATCATGGGAGATTCCAATGATTCTGAAAGCTTTGGTTTCAACAGCGTCAAGCCGAGCTAGGTGTGAGGCAGGAACACCGGCCCAGAGGGAGAACAGTATTCCATTGAGCTGCGGGTGAAAACCTTGTATGTGGAGAGGAGCTCAGGTGTGCCAAGGAAGGACTTCGCACGATGGAGAATGCCCAGTCGGCGACTGGCTTTGGAGGCCGGCTTGGAAATGCGTTTTTCCCAGGAAAGTTCATGGTAGATTGGTAGATAGTGAGACCCAAGAGATTGAGTGACAGAACTTCTTGGAGAGGATTGTTCAGAAAGTGGATGGGAGGGTTGTCCAAACGGTCTTTTCGAAGAGACCATGAGAGTGTGAGATTTGTCAGGATTGAAAGACATGTTCCACTTGTTTGACCAGTCTGTGATTTTGACCAGGTCAGCAGAGAGTGAGGAGGCTGCGGACTGCCGATCTGAGGGATGAGGTATGGAGTCATCAGCAGAGGGTGGAGACATCAGCAAAGAGATAGAGAGGATCTTTCCAGAGAGTCAGAGAGATCATTGATTAAGACCAGATAAAGCACAGGGCCCAATTAACGTCTTTCTTAAAAAAAAAAAACATGGCACGAGAATAACTAACATTTAATACGTCTGTAAGATTTGTCATGGTTAAGTTTAAGATTTCTTTAACAAACTAGTATAAAGTCCGTCAAAATGACGGGTTGAAACAGTTTTTGATGATACAACCACGTAAGCATACCAAAGTCTGAAGTCCGGGCCTATTATCAGGTGTGCTTATATCATCTTCATTTATTAGACAACCTGAAGACGGAAATGAACACTCGTTTTATTTACTCTGCTCATATTGCACATCACGTGCAGCAAATTTCACCCATGTCACATTTCACCAATTTCACCCATGTGAGCAACGATGGAGGTTATGTTTTCACCCATGTCTGTTTGTTTGTGAACAAGATATCTCAAAAAGTTATGGACGGATTTGGACGAAACTTGGTTTTCGGGTGTGTGACAAGGACTAATCAATTCGATTTTGGTGAAGATGTGAATATGGATTCGGATACTAGTCAGGTTCACTATGTTTTTTCGTTCAAAATCATGGTAGATTAGCAAACCTATACATTTTTGGAAACGTTATTACATGGAAAATCTGAAAATCAATGTTTACATTTGCCAATTACGACCAATTCGATTCGACCAATTCGACCAATCGACCAATTCCATTCGACCAATTCGACCATTCGACCATTCGACCAATCGCTTTGATCGACCATTCGACCATTCGACCAATTCGATCGATTCGATTCGATTTGATTCATCGAATTCGATTCTATCGACCATTCGACCAATTCGATTTGCCAATCAATTTGACCGACCTTTGCTTGCGTGGAACGGACTGTGAAAACGATGCGGACTATATTGTCGGATACGACACACAGGACAGTGATGACGAACTCTAAATGGCATATTCTGTAATCGTGTATGTTTGATGCCATTGACTGCCTGTGTATATTTTGTCATTGACTGCCTGTGTAGATGTGGTTATACTGACTGCATGTGTATATATGATTTTGCTGACTGCCTGTGTATGTTTGGTGATATGAATTATTGTGACACATTTTGATGTTATTAACTGCCTGTACAAAATGATAACATGTATTTGATTATGCAACTTATCGCGAATATAAAGACAGTATTTTGCAATTCAAAACCTTTGATTCGTGTCTTACCATTCCCCATAGCACTAATTTGATACTTTCATTGGATTCCTTGTCCCTGAAAATATAGGTTTAGTATATTTTAAAAAGTTTTTAGGGTAATTAGAGGCAGAAATAGAACAAAATATGTATTTTACAGTGGCCATTTTGAAAATCCAAAATGGCCGCCATACAGGTATCTCTCCAAATGTAAACATTGATTTTTAGTTTCCTTATGCTATAACCTTTCCAAAAATGTATAGGTTTGCTAATCTAT
Source organism: Myxine glutinosa (assembly GCF_964187855.1). Lineage (NCBI taxonomy): Eukaryota > Metazoa > Chordata > Myxini > Myxiniformes > Myxinidae > Myxine > Myxine glutinosa. The sequence continues at coordinate 10,133,994 of NC_136265.1, forward strand.
CATGATTTTGAACGAAATATAATTTATTGACATAGTGAACCTGACTATACGATAATTGTTTAATTCTTAAGTGATTCTTCACCATTTAGAATCTGGCAAAAAGTGATATATAACATGATATTTCAAAAAGGTATGGAGAAGCTATGACAAAACTTGGTGGATGAGTTGGTTCGGTGACAAGAACAAGCCAATTTGATTTTGGTTCAGGTCTGAATCCAGATCCGGCCTATCAGTGGGATAGAAACCATAAACTGTTCAGCCTGGTGGAGGTATGCACTCTACCGAGTTACATTTTAGTCTTTCAATGCATTGATGCAGTTCATCTGTTTCATTCTCTTTCTCATTCTTATCTTTGTACCCATGTTCCTTTGTATTGACCATCATATAATTGTGAGACTATTGTAACGCCCGTGTCTGTATGTGGATCTGTTCGTGTTTCTATGTCTATATATTGTTGTGGAAATTGTCTTTAGGGGTTGATATATCAGTTAGTAGAAGGATGGTTATTGCTTAGCATTTCCATAGATACCGGTAAGCGTGATGTACTATTTGCGCAATTGGTTGCGTATGTTCCAGTGAGATGTTATATATTCCCTACACTTCTCTGTTGTCCTTCAATACTCAAACCTCTGGCTGCACGTTTTTAATGTTATTTTTCTCTGTTTATGTGTCTTTGTAACTCAAGTCATTATAATGTGCAGGTGTGGCGAATCTGCATTGACATAGCCGGCCATTAGCCTCACCACAGACACTGATCATCAGGGTGAATCAGCAGTGAGGAAGTCAGCAATTGCCTCAACATGGGTGTTGCTCACGCGGCCTGGCATGAAACCAGATCATTAGTTATCTCGCACGAAGTCACGTTTACGTGTCTTTGTAACTCAAGCCGTTATAATGTGCAGGTGTGGGGAATCTGCATTGACATAGCCGGCCATTAGCCTCACCACAGACGCTGATCATCAGGGTGAATCAGCAGTGAGGAAGTCAGCAATTGCCCAGGTCTCGCTCCCATAAATCATAACACTTCTCACACATGCAGCATACATATTTCCCTTCAGCTTCAACGACACTCCCCTCCTCGTCAGCACACCACTCAGTTCCCGAAACTTCTTCCATGCACATCTCACTCAAGCAACCTTTGCCGAGTCTGATCCACCTTCTCCATTCAGCATGTCTCCTAGGTAACAAAATGTTTTCACACCTTCCAGGTTCACGCCGTCTCCAAGATCCAACTCAACATTTCCTCCATCTGCAGCTCCCTCTGTGCACACCTTACACTTGAATGTAGCTGCCACACTGGTTAATGACCCTCTCAAACCACTACATTTTTGATGAACCCACTCGGTGCACATTGTACATTGAATGGGATTCACTCCGACACCCTTCCTGCACACAGCACACGGCCACTTCCCAGTTTTTTCCACCTCACCACATGCTTTACCACTTGCCATCACCTTCGTTTTTCCGATATTCACCTTCAGACCTTTTGTGATTGTCGTGGAAGTGTGTGAGACTCAAGACTCCAATTATGTCACAGGTTTACAAAAGATCACAACTTTATTAACTGGTTGTTTACTTCATTCCAATACCAAATAACTACCGTTTAACTCAATGGACCAGGTAACTCTATCCGCATAGTCCCTCTTTCGTGGCTGCAGCGCCGTACTCGTGGTACGCGTTCATTCCGTCGGGCAGGGCTTCTGAGGATGAGTGCTCCCTTGACTCAAAGTCTCTTCTGTTTATATCGGCAAACTCCAGTTAATCCTCTGTGCGCTGAAATCGTAATCCCTTCTCCGCAGCAATGTTACTCAGTCATCCTGCTCGCCTTCCTGGCACCAACTCGCTCCTCCCTGCTGCGAGTTCCATTTACCAAACAATAGGGGGGTGCTCCAGCCTGGGGCTGTGACCAGGTGGACAAGAGATTACCATGTTCGTGCACATTCCTGACATTCATTTACGAAATCGTCTATCTGCTTCGTTACCAGTCCCAATCAATGAGTTACCAGTCCCAATCAATGAGTTACATTTCCACAATTCCCTCATCTTTTTGTTTTTGTTTATATTAACCATTAATCTAAACATCAATATAAGTAAACAATCAATCACTGCAAGTAAACATCAATACAAGTATAAGTAAATAATCAATCACTGCAAGTAAACATCATTACGAGTATAAGTAAATAATCAATATCTACAAGTAAATATCAATACAAGTATTCAAACCATAACTTTGGTAATCAAATTCCCTTAGGCATACACCGTCATCCTGCAAGAATCACAAAACATTTCGTTGGTCATTGACTCCTTCCATATTGTTCAATCTATTGCATTTGCATCACAAATATCTTTTCAAAACAACACTTCACCATCACCAAGATACAACAATTTCACTTCATTTTCAAGTTTTGTAAAGCATCTGCACCATCTGGCAAAAACGTTTGCCTCCACACAAATGTTGACTTTGTTTGAAAGGAAGGGCTGATCACTTGTGTTTGAATCCAGGTATGAAACATTTTCTCCTAATGTCTTCATAGCACCTGCACTACTTCGTGTAGGATTTCGCTGTTGTGGTAACATTGCGGAGTCATAGACTGACCCTGCTCTCCATGTAGCATTCTTGCCACTTTTTTCTGTAAACCATAGTAATTCCTGAACAAGGCCTTCACCCAGTTGTAGTCGACTTGCCTCCTCCCTCATTGTGAGTGGGCAGCAAGTATTGGTGTGACGTTGATTGGCCAGCAAGATGTGGAACAGGGATGCCGGATGCATCCACAATGATGTTGGGACCATGGTGTTCAGGTCATCCATGGTCCATACCAGGAGTGGCCTGCAGAATCGTGCACAGCTGTTGTGAAAAGGCACAGCCATTGGTTTGCATCTCCATGCTGGCTCCCCGGAAGTTGGTGAAGTAATAACATATGTCCCCGCATTTCACAGAGGTTGCAGGTAAGGTGTCGTTGTCCTGCAACTTCTGATGTGATGAATGTTCCAAGCCTTCGAACAAGAGTAAGTGATCGCCTTTCTTTCATATGTTGCAGTGTGATCCAGGCAAATGGTCACATAAATTTCCTTGGTGAAGGTAAGCATCCATCTCCAAGTTACACGGGAGAATGTCTTCATCATTCTTTGAGAAAGAGGGTGTATGCCATGTTTAACTTCATTTTTTTTTTTTTACCCACAAATTTTCTTTCTCGAACTTCTTCCCAATTCCGTTAGCACCCCCTTCAAATGTGATCTCGTCTTATCCTTATGCTCAGTCACATCTGAATCTGCTTTCCACACACACTGAATCAGCTAGGGTACATCTTACCATGAAATCAGCATAATCATGTATATCTTCCGACAGTTTCACATTCAACAATTTGTTGTTTTTCCTTAACACAAAAAAGTTATATTCATTTATATGCGTCACACAAATAATATTCAATCAGGTATGTATTTTACTACTAAACTAAGAATAGCATCCACAATTGCTTTCAGGTTAATATAGTTCATAAATTAACTCATGCAGGTATTTTAGCACTACTCTAAGAAAATAAATTGTATATGATTACAATCACAAACGGGAATATCTAATTCCCAACAACAATTTTCCCAAACCAACAAATTAAGCATAATGTATTATTACCATAATTCCTCTCCACTTTTTCTTTTCCCTTTTTTTTTTTTTTTCCTAACAGTGTGTCACTCGTGGTGATATGAGTTCACTGATATTGTAATTGACACAACTCATAACATTGTCGTTATGCCATTATCTTAATTCTACTGTATTCATTTGCAACATCACTTGATTTAATCTTTTAATCTCAGTATTTATGTCGCCATAAAAGTCTTCCTTTTCTGGTTCCACATTTCTTTCCTCATTTGTCACTTCATGCGTTATCATCGTGTTGTTGGTTACCTTATTCAAACACACCGTCACTAAGGCTTTCAAGCAAGCCACCACTAAAACAATTGCCAATATAACTACTAAACCAACAAACAAGTCTGCTACTCCTTGTATATATTCATACCTATGACATAATTATATGTCGATGACATTCAACATTATATACCAAACTAACAAGCTTCCTAAAAGGTAAATAAAGAAAATCCCTTAATATGTAACATGAATCAGATTATTTGTCTTACCCTGATCCCCCTATCTCCCGGGGTTGAACTCAATCCCCTGATCATGAGTGTAGTTGTGATACATTTTTTCACTCATGTTGTATTAATATCAGCAGGTAATTGTATGTCATGTAGGCAAATAAATGTCACTATCCCAAGTAGGAATATCACATGTTGAAAATGTAATGTTTATCAATGCAAGGGGTGTTAAAATGTAATTCAAATGACTGTAAATCACGACTATCATTTATCTGCCACTGAATGTTCTGCTGGGCTGCTAGGTGCAGCCTCATTTTCTGTGGGATCGTCCACCTTAGCCCCATGTGCTTGTTTGCAATGAGGGGCATGAATCCAACTTTCTATTTTGGGTCCATATTTTTTTTCCTATTTTAATATCAATCTCCTATGGTTTATCATTTCGTTCCAAGATACCGCAACCAAAGGTTTTAACCAAAGCTCTACCAAACTATTTCCAATTTGAACAAAAAATGCCAGTGAAACAATGATTCGAAGAATTAACTTCAAGGGGTCAATAAATTTATTCTATAGCCAGATCTAATTTTCCCATCCAATAGTTTGCCTTGCCACATGTCATATTATAACACTTTAATAAACCTTCGAAAAATGTTTCCCATCTCAACAAATTTCCTTTTTACAAATAGCCATGTGTAACTTACGTATTTAACTACAATTTCCTCTCAATTTGTTTGGCCTAACTGGCTGCAAAAGTGGCTGCCAGCATGCAGTACCGTTTTTTATCTACCAAGGAAGTGCTCGTCCACACAAGACCTCTACCAAAATGTTGTTTGTAAAAACAAATCTGGGATTTCCGATTACATGGATGCACTCTCAGGACATTTTCAGGCTGCTGTTAACAATCCACTATGATAAATTAATTCCTTTACCCACAATCAAATAATTAGTACAAATTGAGGATATTATCCATCTGACATTCATTTATAGATTCATTATGTTGGATCTAATATATATATATTTTTTTTTTCCCCAATAATTTCGCACTGGTGTAAGGAAGAACAATAGCTCTCATAAGTCTTAGTAATATCGTAGTTAATTTACCCAGCATCGAAGAATTTATTTACTATCCATTCTCATCTGTTAACCAGTGACTTTGTTTGAACTCCAGAACTCAAAACTCACAATAGTTCAAACCAGCAAAATTTCCTTTACTATTTTCCCATATCATCTATGCCTTATACACATCCATACATACAGCCCAATTTATATTCTGATAAAATTCAAGTTTATATATATATAAAATCCGTGAGCAGAGTACTCTGGGAAGTCAGTGTAAGACCTCTCCAAAATTTGGCTAATTTTGTACTCCCACATTTTTTATGAAGCTCATATCCATAAATAGCTTTGATTCTCATATAAATTCTATCACAATGGAATCCCAAGATTACTTCCAATTTTTTACTATAAATGAATAGCTGCTCATAACTCAGCAAATCAAATCTTTATTCTCCATCTCCCTTGACAAAAGTGATAATTTTCATAATCAAATTATATTTCTATTTTTTATTTTATGAATTCTCTCGATATGCGATCCCATCCCCATGGAACTATCTATTTTTCAGACAAGGCACACTGTCGGTGTCAACAATCTTGTAAGATTGATACACAAAAACAAAAACACTGACACACAAAATACCCACACACACATGCATTATGCGTATTTGTTTGCGTTGGAACCCTTATTTACAGATCCGGATGGGTGTCAACTTTATTTCAATTTCTCAGAATTTGTCCTTCAATTTTATAAGTGCTAATACACAAATGGACCAAAAAGTTTATTCTTAGAAAACCCCTATGACGTCACATTGACATTACCCTTTCAGTTCCCACAATAATTTATCCAAATTTGACTACCCACCCATTTGTATGTCAGTCGACCACTGACCTATCAATCGTGTGGAACAATAGTCCGAAATTCCCACCTGATCATGATGTGACTCTTGTCACTTGGTTTGCCAAAAAAATTGCAAAGCAATTGTTCCAAACTTTGTAAATTTAAAATTTTGTGCCCAACATAAAAGATCCAATTTCGGCATTTGATCAATTAATTATCAATTTGCTTACAAGCAAAAGAAAAATGAATAATTCTTGCTCCGAAAACTTTTCAGACCCAAGAATCATCGACAGTTATTCATGTTTGTCCAGTAATCTAATTTGTTGAGGCCAATCGTCATTTGGGATTTGTCGCAATGAAGGCCTAATCATTGTCTGAGGTATCGGTCAGCACTGGTACCCTTGATCTTGGTTTACCCTATGAACTTGTCTTCCTTTTGGTATCCGGACATCCTCTTTTCCAATGTCCCATCCGTCCACACTTGAAACACCGGTTTCTCTCGTTGCCTGGTCTGTGCACCTGTGCACTTGTATTGCTGGGCTGCATCTCTACATCCCTGAGTTGCCACTGCAATCTCTCGTTATCTCCTGAAACACGAAAAAATTATCTGTACCGTCCTTTTTGGGGAGACAACTGGAAATCAGATGGGACAACTGTCACTTTCATTCCTAATTTCGAGGGCAGTTGTGCATTTGTCTCCTCCACTGTATCCTGTATCCTTTTTATTTTAAGTTCTAGATCCGTTATCCGTTCTTGCTGTTCCCGTTGTCTGGATTCACCATCCCAAAGATGGAATGCAAGCCAGTCTACCGTTAGATTCTGTCTCTTCCTGGCTTTCAATCTTTGTTCCAATCTTTCCAATCGACTTCGCTCAAATGTACCATCTCTTGGAAACTCCTCATCATGTCCCTTTGTCCACAAATACCAATTCTCGACCTGCCTTGTAGCTTCGGCACCATAACGGTCGTACATATGATGTGTACAAGTACCTTTTTGTGGAATCTCTGGTTGTCCTTGTGTATTCTTGCAGGCTCCATTTCCCATTCTGCTTTTTATCAAAGTAGCGTTGGATGTGTTGTAGTTTGTTCCTCTAAAGCTTCACTCGTACCTCCAGGAAGGATCTCTCCACCTGTTCAAACGGTGATTTCCAGAGAATCTCTCTCACCTGTGGCTTTTGCACAATCCAATCTCACAGATCAGTATTTGCAGATGAGCCAAAGGGTCAGTATGAAATGGGTGAATTCTCAGGTGTCCGCTCTGTTGAAGGGGAAATCACACAATGGTAACCGCACATATATCTATATATAAACTCACCACCTTGCTCAATTTTCCAAGGTTGTCTTCTGTTGATAATATCTCACAAAGATATCAAAGCTTCTTTCTTGAGACCGCATTTTCATCAATCAAACGATCAATATATTCCATTCAATTTATTCAGTTCAATTTATTCAGTTAAATTTATTCAATTAAATTTATTCAGTTCAATTCAATTATTCAATTTCAATTAATTTATCAATATTCATCAATAAATCAAATTAATCCTTTTGGATGACTCCTTGCATAAGCCCTTTCCCCAATGATGTCAGGACAGGTCCATCCATTGACTGAGATCGAAGCTCATCGGTCGTCACCTCTGGTTCATACCTCATGTCAATTGACGAATCACTGTTCTGTCCTAGGGTCATATCTGACATATTTCCCCATTTTGCCTGGTCTCCACAAATTTTATTTGCAACCACTAAAGGCAACTCATCCTTCATTCGTGAGACCGCCAAAATGGATGGCAGATATTAAAGTTCTTTGGGAAAAATATCTCATCATTTTTCTTTAATAGTACCCAAATCTCTTGGCAATATAAATTTCGTAAAACTCCTGAAATAAGACTGTAAAATTCCTTCAATCATGCTAAATTTTGAAACTCCATCACTTGTAACACCCAATTTATCCCATAGGGCTTGAAAGTTCTTTCCCAAGTTCATGCAATCATTCTGCATTTGAACCCTATGATATCATTCATAATAATCATCATGATTTTATAGTCATGGTCCTATCAAAATCATCTATTTAAAACGAACATTTCCTTTATCACCACAGCTATGTGGTATAATCAACAATAGAATAAAACTGTACATAGCAACAGGCTACCTCATGGCCACTTAGTATACCTATTGACAATAAGTCATAACAATATCGAATAATCATTGAACAATTAAAAAATCGCTTCCACTGCTCCAGCCGCAGCATTCGTCATTTTGTCTGCTCATCCGCGTGACCAAAACGAAATAAAGGGAGTTCAACCATTACACAGCGCTTTTAATGGCGCATGCCATAGGAACTCAACGCAATTTCTACTCGGCCAGAAAAACGAGCAAATTTTGCAGGATGTTAACTGGAATTAGCCGTGAAAATATATACAAAATACACAAAAATACACACCCACAAAAATAAACAACAAAACCCAAACAAACCCAAG